>NC_067472.1:168921106-169181106 GCF_947179515.1 Apodemus sylvaticus | reverse complement strand
TGGGTGGGTGGATGGGTGGATGGATGGATGGGTGGATGGGTGGATGGATGGGTGGATGGATGGATGGATGGATGGGTGGGTGTATGGGTGGATCGATGGGTGGATGGGTGGATGGATGGGTGGGTAGGTGGGTGGGTGGATGCATGCATATTTGGATGGAGGGTGGATGGATGGATGGGTGGGTAGGTGGGTGGGTGGATGCATGCATATTTGGATGGAGGGTGGATGGAATGATGGGTGTGTGGGTGTATGGGTGGGTGGATGGGTGGATGAATGAGTGGATGGGTGGATGGATGGATGGATGGATGGAAGGATAGACAGATGGGTGGATCTGCATCTACATTAAGGCTTCGGAACAGGCCTGGCCCAGAGCAAGCCCCCTAGGAGTTTCCTGTTACTATGTGAAAACCCAGAGGTCTACCTCCCTTTGTACTCTGATGGGGAAGATCTTGCTAGGATGCCGAGGTGGTGGGCGTTGGGGGCAGGGAAGGAGGGTTAAGGCAGTCCGCAGGGGCTGTGGGAACCTCCCAAGCTGCTGCAGAGCTGGCTCTGCGGCCTCCCAGCCAAGAGCCCGCGTGTAGGAGATGAGAGCCCAGAGCAGGCCCAGCCTCATGTGTTCCTTGTGACTCAAGCTTTGTTTCTAGCAGCCGGAGCAAATTGGCGTGAAATCCACATCTGTACCACATGCCGACCAGGCCCTTCCCTTCCCTGCCTCCAGGCGTTAGCCCTGCCTGCCTGTCTGTGTGCAGTAATGGAGGTGGCACAGGTGGTCACCAGACCTGAAGGAGACAGAGCCTGTCCACCTCACCCGCATAGCCGAATGACTTCACTGTGGTGGTGGCGGGGCATCTCCTGAAGTCTATATTTGTTCTAGTAGGAATTTGTCTGCAGGAAAGGGGAGACAGAAAACTCCAGATGGAGTGAAAAGTTTTTGGAAAGATCCAGAAAAAAGCTGGGCTGGAGCTCGACTCGGAGAGCGCTTGCCTAGTGTGTGTGTGGCTCTGGATTTGGTCCCCAGAGCCCACTGTAAACCAGGTGTAGTGGCAAATACCTAAGAGGCCAGCATTGAAGAATTACAGAGCAGGAGGGCTAGAAGTTCATTTTCAGCTTCATAATGAATTAGAAGCCAGCCTGGGCTACCAGAGACCCTATCTCAAAAACAACAGCAAAAGCCCAGAGGTTAAAGGCCTGGTGTAGCAGAGAGATTCAAGCAAGGTCTGTTGTACTCCTGTAATCTCAGCACTTGAAAGGCTGGGGCAGGAAAGGCTGTAATTGGAGTATGAGACCAGCCTGGACTACACCTTGTCTCAAAGTAATGCTTTTTCACTGGCTTAAGAAAATAGACACTTGGGCTGGAGAGATAGCTCAGTGGTTAAGAACACTGACTGCTCTTCCAGGAGTCCTGAGTTCAGTTCCTAGCAACCACATGGTGGCTCACAACCATCTGTAATGGGATCCAATGCCCTCTTCTAGTGTCTGAAGACAGCGACAGTGTACTCATATGCATTAAATAAATAATAAATAATTAAGAAAATAGACACTTGTCCCACATTCTAGAATTGTTTTGTTTTGTTGGCTTTGGGTTTTTTGAGACAGGGTTTCTCTGTTTAGCCCTGGCTATCCCAGAACTCACTCTATAGACCAGGCTAGCCTTAAACTCAGAGAACTCTGGGGTGCTAAGACTAAAGGGGCGGACCACCTCACATTCTAGAATTTAAAATTGACAGTCAGGGTGTTGGTAGGACCACACTACGGTGTTAGAAAAAGTCATCCTACCTCTTCCAGAATTTGGGGCTACTTGTGACCCCTGGTTTGTGGCCATCTAGTTCCAGTATCTGCCTCTGTCTTCACAAGCTTCTTCTGTCTGTCTCTCTCTCTCTCTTTTAAAGATCTATTTATTTATTTTCTATGAATACACTGTTACTGTCTTCAGACATACCAGAAGAGGGCATCAGATCCCATTACAGATGGTTGTGAGCCACCATGTGGGTGCTGGGAATTGAACTCAGGACCTCTGGAAGAGCAGTCAGTGCTCTTACCCACTGAGCCATCTCCAGGTCCCCAGGCTTCTGTCTTGAATCTTCCTGTCTCAGCTGTTAAGGGTACTTGTTCTTTGATGTAGGTCCATCCTAAGAATGAGGAGTGATTTCATCTCACATGATACATCAGCATGGTGGAGCAGGATTGTCATCCCATCTACACGGAATACAGATGATGGCATGGTGGAGGCTTCCCTCAACTAGAATGAGTTCAAGGTTCGTCTAGGTTACACAGTGAGAAACTGTCTCAAAAGAAAAAGTTACAGGAAGTCTGGTCTGGCGATGTGCCTTCTCTGTAAACTGCTAATCTAGAATTCCCTGGTCAGGCTTCACAGTAGAGCACTGCCTAGAATCCCCAGTTGGGGGTTGGGGCGTGGCTCAGCTAGAGATTGTTTGCCCAGCACATATAAAGTCTTGGCCTCATCCTCAGTAATGGGGGGCTGGGGGGGAGAACCAAAGAAAACCCTAATCACACAAGCTAAGACCTCTTTGTCAAATAAAGCCCGTTCCAGGCTTTGTCCCGGGAGATGTCTTGTTTTAGCAGCAGAGCGAGCAGTAGTCAGCTCTCTACAGTGCGTGTCACTCCCTCTGACCCTAACGCTCTCTGTGGGATAGGACCGGTGCTGAGCTCACACTATGGGCAGCTTCAGGGCTGGGAGAAGCCCACACAGCCGGGCCGGTCATTCTGCCAGTGCCTACGTGGCTGCGTTTTCTCTCCCCTCCCTGTGTGCCCCCCTCTCCCTGTTCTCCTTTCCTGTGCTGTCTTGCTTTTGGAGACATGGTGATCTCCAACAGGAGCTTCTCCAGCTCACCACATCTGCCTGCCTGCCTCTCTCGGTCCTAGGTGCTCTCATCATGTCATTTGGTCTGTGACTGGGTCCCCCTCCTCTGCCTGGGTTTCTGTCCTTTGGATTTGCTCTGTGCATGAGTGATTCTGTAGATAGGGTCCCCGGCGTGAGACGCCGGGTCTGTCTCTGCCCCTTTATACTTAGTGTCTGAGTATCTTCAGATCTGTTTGTCCTCCATTTCCTACCTGAATGCCCCCCCCCTTCTGTCCCTAAGTGTCATCTGTTTCTCTGTGTGTCTCTGCATCCATTCGACTCTGTCTCCGTCCTTCTCACTGGCCCACCCGGCTCCTCTCCCGTGGGTGGGTCCCCCTGAATCTATCTCTAATGTATTTCTTGGTGCTTGCCTCTCTCCATCTCTCTGTCCTTCTGTGACTTATTCATTCTTGTTTTCTGTGAGCCATTAGTTGTTTTGCTTAGACAAGGTCTGATGCTACCTCCTGTGTAGCATAGGATGGCTTCAGATCAGCCTCCTGGGTGCTGGCATGGGGAGTGTGACCCACGGTGCTTGGTCTCTGTTAGGTCTTTGTCCCTTTTCCTATGACCTGACACCATGCTTTTTAGTCTCTCTCCTTTCTGCATAGCATCGTGCTCTGTCTCTAAGTACATCTCTCTCTGTCTCTGTGACTCTGTATGTGTCTCTTTATTTGTCTCTCCTTCTTGTCGGGGTCTGACCGTGAAGTCTCCCCGTGTCTCTTTCTCTGTCTTCCCCTGCTACTTGACATCTTGCTCGCCCCTCCCCTTTCAGTGCTCCCGGTTCCTCCTTCCCGGCATCAGCTCCCCTCCAGCCTTCTCACCCTCCAGTCCCCAAGCCTCTGCCTCCCCGTCCTGGCCAGCAGGTTGTCTGCACGCCAGGCCCCTAGCGTCCAGTCCTTTCTAGCCTAGGCACCTGGAGCTGGGGGCCTCGGGCTCCGTCGGCTGCACTGCACCTCCCTTTTCAGGGCTGCCCAGAGGTGCGGCCCTTTCTACTGCGGAGACCCCCCAGCCAAACATCAAACCAGTGGGAGCAAGTGGGTGGGGAAGAGGGAAGCAGGACCAGAGGTGATGGAGGAGGGGGTGGGGAAGAAGAGAGGAGGTGGAGATGGAAAGAGGGAGAGGCAGTGCAGGGCGAGGGAGGAGGTGAGATAGAAGGAAGAAGGGAAGGCAGAGTCGAATAGGGAGGAGGAAGAGGACGGAGGGAAGAAGAGAAGGCAGGGTGAGGGAGGAGGCGGAGGGAGAGGAGCGCACGCGGCGAGAGCGCGGCCGGGTTCGCTGGTTGAGAGCGAAGAGGGGGTGTGCATTGGCACCGAGAGGGACCCGGGGCCGCCGAGGGCGATCGCAGCTTCGGGAGGTAGAGAGAGTGCAGGGCGCGGGCCCAGGAGGGTGGAGGAGTGAGCATCAAACGGACTCTGGGGTGCACGGTCCCAGCCCCTGCATCTCGGGAGCTGGGGCTCCCCTTCTGGGGACAGCCAGGCTGGAAGTCCCAGGAGGAGGGGAGGGAAGAGCTAGGGGGTCGGGCGCTGGGAAAGGGTCGCTCCGAGGCCTCTTGGATGGGGGGTGCCGCTCGCCTGAGCGCCCCTCTAGCGCTGGTACTCTGGGCCGCACTGGGAGCGGCAGGTAAGACCTGGGGGTCCTGGCAGCATCCTCTGAGGGAGGGGCGGGGTGGGGTGCCTAGGAGAGGGATGCAGCTGCTCTCTTCCCAGCTCACATCGGACCGGCACCTGATCCCGAGGACTGGTGGAGCTACAAGGAGAATCTCCAGGGAAACTTCGTGCCAGGTGCAAACAGGGTGGAGACCCAGAGCCCATATCCCTAGGCGCCGTTTTCCCCAGATTCTGGAGTCTGGGTCCTCGATCCTCTCATCTTCCACAGGATCAATGCTCCCAGCCCCTGCCTTCTTCCCTCAGGAGTGAGTGGGGCCCAGCCTCTGAATCTCAGCGGCTCACCATGGGACATTATACATGCGCATTTCAAGTAGTGAGTGGGAGTGAGTGCGAGGAAAGTGTGGGGGTGGAGAAATGTGTGTGTTTGCAGCCATAGGCAGGTCCTATTCCTGCTGGTAAGCACAGACTCCGTAGCTCAGGTCCCTGTCCCGCCCCCTCACCCTGAGCTTCTAAGTCCTCTTTTATAACTCTTCTCCCCTAATAGTCTTGTCCAGCTGTGGGACCTGGGAGACTTAAAAGAACTACAATTCCCATGGGGCTACGGGGCAGACCGGAGATTGATGAGTTGTTTTCACCTCTGAGGCCTACTGGGAGTTGTAGTTCTGTTTTTACATAGCCCTTTTAACGATGGTAACAATATAGGGAAGGCTTGAAGATGTTATGAGCTCCTAGGAAAGGATTCCAAAATTCTTCTAGGAATCAGGATTCTGGCTCTCACGTATTTTCTCTCTTAGACCCAAAGCTCCAGATTTCCTCCCTCTTTCTTCCTTCATCTGGGGTTATCCCTGCCCCAATCCACACAGCAGGTCCTGCCTGGAATTCAGCCCGTTTCTGTTCCCACAGGGCCTCCCTTCTGGGGCCTGGTGAATGCTGCCTGGAGCCTGTGCGCAGTGGGGAAGCGGCAGAGCCCTGTGGATGTGGAGCTGAAGCGGGTTCTTTATGACCCTTTTCTGCCCCCGCTCAGGCTCAGCACCGGGGGAGAGAAGGTAAGGAGCTGTGCAGCGGGGTGGGTCTAAGCCAAGGAACCTGTGCCGAGGTGGATGGCTAACTATGGGGAATAATAAGTACTGGCAAGATGGAGAGAACACTCCTTACTCCCTGAAGATCACCCGGCCTGCCCTTTCCCGCTGCTTTCCTCAACTTCCCGTGTTTACCCAAGCACTGAAAACAGAAGACAGCTCCTGCCAGGCATTTGAAAAGGCTGAACAAACCCACTGATAATAATAATAACAATAATCTACAAAATGGGTACTATCGCCTTAGCCTTCTGTTATGGCCCAGAGACTTGATGTTACTTGCCTGGGGTCACACAGTCATCCGACCAAGTGATGTGGTCTCAGTGTCTGCAGTACCATTTCTATAGAAGCGCTGGCACCATGAGCCAAAAGCCTCAGAGTCATTTTCCAGGCCGTGCCTCAGGGCCTCAGACCGGCTTTCTCACTAGACTCGCGGGGTTCTTGCCCCTCCATTGTCTACCCTCATCCAGGCCTCCTGCACTGCCTTCAGCTCCATATCCTGCGGTCCAGCCAAACAAAGCCCCCCTCACCCCTGTGTGGAATACACCATCATCTCAGCTACCCAGGAGACTGAGGCGGGGGGAGGGACGGTTCAAAGCCACCCTGTCTCAAAAAGCCACCAAAAACTTAACTATGGCGAATCCCCTTAACTGCCTGCCAAGGCCTCGCCTCAGGGCCGGGAGCATTTATTTATTCTTTGTTGTTCACTAGGTTCCGCCCAGTTCCTGGTCGGCTCAGGGTCTGGCCCCCCCTTCCCTCTTCCTGGAATACCTTTCCCCACTGTTTATCCTTTCATCATTCAAATGTCACTTCCTCAGGGATATCTTCCCTGACTTCTCCAATCTGGTCCCCCCCCCCATTATACCATGTCACCAGTCTCTGTTCCTCCCCTTTGAGCTCAGGTGTCACCACTAAGGGGCCAGCTTTGTAGTTTACTGTTCAATCATCTCCTCTCTCG
The DNA here is from genome assembly GCF_947179515.1 of Apodemus sylvaticus. Classification (NCBI taxonomy): domain Eukaryota; kingdom Metazoa; phylum Chordata; class Mammalia; order Rodentia; family Muridae; genus Apodemus; species Apodemus sylvaticus. Next base: position 169,174,605 of record NC_067472.1, on the reverse strand, counting down.
CCTCACTACTTTATTTTAGTGTTCAAGTGCAGATTGTAGCAACTCAATATTTTTATTTTACTTTTTTAAAAAGCTTCAAAATACAATCGTGTGTGTGATGTGGGGGGAGGGTCATGTGAGAAGGTCAGAGGATAATTCTGTGGTGTGTTTTCTCCTTCTGCCTTGATGAGGGTTCTGGGGTCGAGTTCAAGCCATTAGGCTTACAACAGCAACGGCTTCAAGCACTGAGCTATATTGCAGGCCTTTATGTGATTTTCTTGGGGTTTTTTGTTTTGTTTTGTTTTGTTTGTTGTTGTTGTTTTGGAAAAACTCACTCTATAGCCCTGTTTGGTCTTAAATTTATGGCAATTCTCCTGCCTCAGCTTCCTTGGGGCTGGGATTACAAACCTGAAACAGCACTCCTGGTTCAGTACTTGTGGACTGAATTAATTCATCAGTGTTGGGCGCCTCAGAAGATATGGTCTGAGCCTGGGGGGTGACCGACATCCAAGCTATATTAGATAATCACTCGACTCGGGACTAAGACTTGTGGAGAATGGGAGAGGCTCCTCTCCTTGTGACCCCCTCCCCATCCTTATACCTCTCCTGCAGCTCCGGGGAACTCTGTACAACACCGGCCGCCATGTCTCCTTCCTACCTGCATCCCGACCTGTGGTCAACGTGTCTGGGGGTCCCCTTCTTTACAGCCACCGACTCAGTGAACTGCGGCTGCTGTTTGGCGCCCGGGATGGTGCTGGCTCTGAACACCAGATCAACCACCAAGGCTTCTCTGCTGAGGTGGTGACCCTATCTACCGTGACTCTCCGCACGCACTAGATCACCCTGGCTACTTAGCCTATGCCTCACCCATCCTGCTGCCTCTCAGGGCTGCCTCTCCCTACCCCAAGTGCTAATCCCTGGTGCCGTTCTGGACACCAAAGGCCTGAGACTTGAAAGCATCCATCCTCTCTGTCCCTTCTGCTAAGAGACCCTTCTCTGTGCCTCCCCTTTCTCCCCAGGTGCAGCTGATCCACTTCAACCAAGAACTCTATGGGAACCTCAGCGCTGCCTCAAGGGGCCCTAACGGCCTGGCCATTCTCAGCCTCTTTGTCAATGTGAGGGAGGCAAGAAGGGCAAGCGGCTTCCAGGGTGTGAGGGACAGAGGGAGGCTGGGCGGCTAGCCTGGGGTGGCGGGTCTTTGTGGAGCCCTGGGCTGCTGTCTTCCTCGCCTCCCTCGTGCCTCCTGCGTAGGTGGCTGGCAGCTCCAACCCGTTCCTCAGTCGCCTCCTCAACCGGGACACCATCACCAGAATCTCCTACAAAAGTAAGTCGTCCCCTCCCCCTCCCCAAGCTAGGGGTGGAGCCCCAGCTACTAGGGAGGCTGAGGAAGGAGGGTGACAAAACCAGCCTGGGCTACTGAGTGAGTTGAAGGCCAGCCTGGGCTACTTAGCCAGGTCCAGTGTGAAGACAGAAAGGGAAGAGTGGCTGGAGATGCGGTTCGGTGATGAGCACCTGGTCAGAATCCCCCCAGTGAGGGCCGGGGTGCGGCTCAGTGATCCCGGCCTAGCGCGTCTGAAGCCTTCCGTTCAGTCTCCATACAGCGACAGAAATAACTTAGTCTCTGTGCGTTAGTTGTACACACATGGGCTCCCAGGGGTCTCCCTTTCACACTGGCTTGATATCTGCACAGATGATGCCTACTTCCTTCAAGACCTGAGCCTGGAGCTGCTGTTCCCAGACTCCTTTGGCTTCATCACCTATCAGGGCTCCCTCAGCACGCCTCCCTGCTCGGAGACTGTCACCTGGATCCTCATCGACAGGGCTCTCAATATCACCTCCCTCCAGGTGACTGGCCTCCGTGTGTGCACGCTAGCCCCGTCCTGAGCCCCGCCCCTTTCCACTCACCCGTGGTTTCTCTTGAGGCAGATGCACTCCCTGAGACTCCTGAGCCAGAATCCCCCCTCCCAGATCTTCCAGAGCCTCAGTGGTAATGGCCGGCCCTTGCAGCCCTTGGCCCACAGAGCCTTGAGGGGCAACAGGGACCCCCGGCACCCCGAGAGGCGCTGCCGAGGCCCCAACTACCGCCTGCATGGTATGCCTAATGTATGCCCTCCTTCTCCGCGTCTTGATAGTCTGCACTCATTCCCAGTGGTGTCTCAGTGTGACACATCCCTCGTCCTTTCTCACCTCTCCACACGGAACAGCGGGGCGCGACCCACCCTGTCTTTGCAGCTTAGTGTAAGGCCTGACACCCTATTTTCCTTGTGGTACAATTACATACTGGTCCATGCCTTCTGCCTACTGTCACTTGCCAAGATGGTACAGTCCAAGTCACCCGTTTACAAATGGTATGACCCTACTTAGGGCTATAGTCTTGACAGCTATCCCTTTCTGAGAATCAGCGTGGTACAATCCCTGTCTTCCTTGCTGCCGCTATGGTTCTGCCCCGGGAAATGTTGTCTCTTGTCTGGTGTCTCAACATGGTACAGCCCAGATGACCATATCCTCTTCATGTGTTACTGCCTTTATGCAAACCAACCTAATCTGCACGTCCCGAGTGGCCTTCTTCCCTCCCTAAATGGTCTGGCCCAGGAGCTGTCCATTTCCCCCAACTTGGTACATTCCATCCCCCCCAGCAGCCCGACAGTAGTAGAGCCCTGTGCGTTCAGCTCCCACAGCCCTCAAGCTGGTGCTTTCCTTTGCAGTGGACGGTGGTCCTCATGGTCGCTGAGACTCCCCAGCGAGGATTACGCCCGCCTGTTCTGAGTTTCCTCACCAGGGGAGGGGGAGTCACCCTAAAAGCTATTAAAGGGACTGAATGCTTCCGGTTTCTCGGTGGTTTGATTATCAGTCGCGATTGAGAACTATCTAGGTATTAAAAAATAATCCTTCCAGAAGCCCATTTCTTTCTGCTTTAACCTGCTCTAATTGGTGTTCTGCTTCTTTTCTTCAATGAGTCTGTGAACACTCGGCTCCTTTAAGAGGCACCCCTCCTGCCCCACTCCCGCATCCGGTAGCACGCGCAGAGCCATGTGCTTCCCCCTTCTTCTTGCCTCATTGGCTTGAAGTGGGTCACGGTCCCGCCTCCAGCGCCTCCTCCCATTGGCCAAATGTAGGTCAGTGTCCCGCCTTCTTCCAGAAGGCGAGGCAACTCCACAAGTTCAGCCCCTCACGCGCCTCCAGGGCCTTGGCAGATCCCTTCATCTCATTGGCTGAATGTCTCAAGGGCTCGAGACGTGATTGGCTCTTGCTAGTAGCCGGAGGGAGGCACGCGGCTGGGGTGCATGGCCCTAGAGGAGGGAGGGGGCCCGGAGGAGGGGCGCGCGCTCTGGCGTCGGGTGTTTTGGTTTGGATTTTTTTTTTTCCGCGAAAGAAGTTTGCTTTGGCCACGCCTCAAGGCTGCCGCCTCCTCCTGCCCCCTCCTCCGCCCCTGGGTGCACACCTCTGGGTGCAGATTGCAAAGCTCCTTTCTTTGCGAGAAGTGCAAAATTGGCTAGAGCCAGAGTCTCGCCCACCTGGTACAGAAGGAGCGCGCGCCTGTGTCCCTTGGGGACCCACAGTTGCAAAGAGACAGCTGCTCGATTTGGTCACCCACTCGCCCAGACTATAGGAGCCTCCCGGGACACTCTTGAGTTGCACCTTTCTGCAGAACAGACTGGTTGAACCCCTGCAGCGCTCTTAGGATTTGAAGCGTTCCGATACTGGAGGCTTGCACGCCGCGCTCGCCCGACTCTGGGACACATTCGCCCGAACCACGGGAGTGTGCGGGTGACTGACATATCATCTCATCTCTTCGACTCTCCATGAGCTCATGAACCTGGGAGCAGGTGCCCGGCAATGGCGCGGCCTCTGAGCGACAGGACCCCGGGTCCCCTGCTGCTGGGTGGCCCGGCTGGGGCCCCCCCTAGCGGGGGAGCGCTGCTTGGGCTGAGGAGCCTTCTGCAGGGAAACAGCAAGCCCAAAGAACCGGCCAGCTGTGAGTTCTAGTCCCACTGTGTTAGAGTCAACTGTTGGGGTGGTGGTCCGCGGCACCTATCAGCTAGGTGTCCCATCTTTGCTAGTCTTCATTCGGTCACTTAGGTCTTCCAGTCCATCGGCCTCCAGGACCAAATCTGACGCCTGGAGAGCCTAAGGGTCAAGTCCCTGGAGTGTTCCTCCCTGAGGACAGAGTTTAGGTGCCAGACCCCTCTTTCTTCCCTTTGGCCTCGGAGTCTGGACCCCTGGAGTCCTAGGGGAAGGGAGGGGGTGTGTCGGATGCTCACACGGTGCGGACACGGGCTTGGGCGGGGCCTCACAGGGTCACATGGAAACTAGGGATGAGGAATGTGCCTGAGCCACGGAGCCCCTTCCAGCCCCAACAGCCTGTGGGGGAGGGGACGGGGGTGCCGGGGTGGGGGAATTACTGAGCTCTCACTTTTTCTCTCTCACCTGCCCAACCTTTCACCCACCCTGTCACTGAACCCTTCTTTCTAAACTTCCATCCTCCTTCTTTGGGTCGCTTTCTTGTGTCTTAATCCCCGCCCGGGTCTCTAACGCTCGCTATCCTTCTGTATACTTTTGTCTCTTCCCCTCTCTGTGTCCCCGTCTTCCTGACCCTCTATTGCTGGGGACTTGTCCTCTTCTCTGGATCTCCCCAAGCCCCGTCTTTATCCCTCTCTTCTTTTTCTGGGCCCTCTCCCTGCCTGTACCTACTTCCCTGGGTCTTTGCCCTACGGATCCCGTCTCATTTCTCTGTACCTCCGCCATATCTCTCTACCTTGGGGTCCCTCCTGTGTCCCTCCACCCCATCCGGTCTCTCCCTGGCCTACAGGTCTCCTGAAGGAAAAGGAGCGCAAGGCATCTCTGCCCTCAGCCCCCGTCCCGGGACCGGGCCTGGAAACGGCGGGCCCAGCCGATGCCCCGAGTGGGGCCATTAGTGGCGGTGGGTCCCCTCGGGGGCGCTCAGGGCCTGTGGCTGGCCCGAGTCTTTTTGCGCCGCTGCTGTGGGAACGCACGTTGCCTTTCGGGGACGTGGAATACGTGGACCTGGACGCCTTCTTGCTGGAGCACGGGCTACCGCCGAGCCCGCCGCCCCCCGGGGGCCTGTCGCCGGCACCCTCTCCAGCGCGCACTCCCGCGCCCTCCCCGGGGCCCGGCTCTTGCAGCTCCTCTTCCCCCCGCTCCTCGCCCGGGCACGCCCCCGCGCGGGCCACTCTGGGAGCCGCCGGCGGCCACCGCGCAGGTGCGGCGAAGGGGCGGGGCTGGCGGGCAGGGCGGGGCCTCGCGACACTTTTGGAAGTCTGCCCAATGAGATGCTGAGATCCTATAGGGGACTTGGGTCCCCAAATGCGAGAGGATTATCCAGTGCGAGGCTGTATTTTTCTCTAAGACAAAAGTTTCCTGATGTTTCTGGAGCCAAGACTAGAAACTCAGAACACCTTAATTATCTCCAGAGACTGGGTCCAGAATTTGGGGAAACTAGATAAGACTGGACTTCAAGGACACCTAAAATGGGAATGAGCAGGCCAGAGCAGGGGTACTAGGTTCCCGGATCCTGCCCACCCCCGAGCCCCCAAGTGGAGGGTGGTGCATCCTGCCTCCTAGAGTCTTGCAGCAGAGAATGTCGGGACCCCGACTCTGGCTTCTCCAGAGGAGCTTCCCCGCATTCCTGCGTTGGAGACCTAAGATCTCAGACCTGTGGGGATCCGGATGGCAAAGAGCTTGACAGGCCGGTTCTCCTACGATCCCCCACCACCACCACAGCGCGGGGTGGGCGGGGCAGAATCACTGTAGATGTTGGAGCTGAGACCAAAAGGAACAAGAAGGGAGGCGACTCCTATCAAGACAAGGAGTCTGGATGTGGGACGCCTGGGTACACCTGTCCCTGATCCGACCTCCAGGCAAAACCAGTACTGCACATTCCCTCGCCACGTGAGTCCTCCCTCCTTGCTGCGCGCACGCGCTCTCACGCGAGAGGAGGCGGGGCCGGGAACGTGCGGGTGCTTGGCTGGGGAGGAGGGGAAAGGGGAAGCTGTAGGCCACACGTGACGCGGGCGGCCGTGAACTGGTGTCCTCGGCTGGCCCCGGCTTATTTGTTCTTAAAGACACAGGAGTCATCCTTTTTTAGGCAAGCTCCTGGAACTTTCATCACTCTTAGGAGTGTGTCTACCAGGTCTAAACTCTGAGCAAGGATTCAGTAAGTAGGACTCAGACAAGGCAGTGGGAGCAAAAATAACAGAGTCTGAAGTTTTGGAAGACTCACAGGATATCTAAGGCCAGTCATTTCTGCCTTCCTCACAATGACAGAATTGCCTTCCGGTGGCTAAGCATCTTTGTCACAGGGTTGGTGTCTGACAGGATTTGTGTTAGGACAGCAGAAAAGCCTGCCTTGTGGTGGATAAGATTGGGGGTGGGGGGTGCTCTGAGGACGCAGTCCCCAAACTACTCACACATTCAAGTGATGCCATATTCCTCTAGGCTTGGCCTCGAGGGACACACCCAGTCCTGTGGACCCAGACACCGTGGAGGTGCTAATGACCTTTGAACCTGATCCCGCTGATCTCGCCCTGTCAAGCATTCCAGGCCATGAGACTTTTGACCCTCGGAGACACCGCTTCTCAGAGGAGGAACTGAAGCCTCAGCCAATCATGAAGAAGGCGAGGAAAGTCCAGGTGCCCGAGGAACAGAAGGTGAGCGAGCAGGTGCGGGCCTGGGCCTGGCTCAAAGCTGTGGGAAGCCTCTCCCCTGGAAGGCCTCGAGCTCCGTGGCCTATAGGCATAGAGAGCCTTGTTCACAAGGCTTCTGGGGACAAATATTGTCCTGAGAGTCATGAAGATGGTGTCATGCATTGTGACCTCCAATCACTTGGACCCGTAAGCTCAAGTCCCGAGAGGCTTTGTTGCCAATTACAGCTTTCATTGGCTGTCCCATCAGCCAACTTCTCCACAGCTGGCCTAGCTGGAGCTAGGCTTTGGTGTTCATTCTGAAACATCTGTAGAACGGCCTCTGCCTGGGTGCAGACATGGTCCTCCTGGGGCCTGGAAGTCATCTTGTACCAGCCATATTCTAATTTGTGGGAATCTTAGGCACGTGCGTTTTTCTAGAGTTTGGGTTTTGCTGTTACTGAGGGCTCTCATGTCTATGACACGGCCTTGTATGCATCATAGCCATTCCGGCATCTAGTTCCACATGAGAAACCTATTCTATACGAGTGGGTTTTCCTGCTGCAGAGCTCAGCTGTTGCTAGGGAATGGATGTGCCTAGCAAGCGGGAGCCTTTAATTAAGAGGAAGCCTAGGGAAGCATCTTTTCCAGCTGGGTGAAGGACCCGTAGTATAATCCACAGAGGAAACCTCAGCCACAAATTCCTCCATCAGTCAGGTACCAGAGAGAGGGAGGAAGGGATGCAGACAGCTCCCTGACCTCGGTTCAAGGGTGGAAGGAAAGAGACTGCGGCTACTTACAGCTCATGTTTACTTTCTGATGAAATGAGGTTGCCTTGGCAACCAGGACACCAAACCCCATCACTAGGGGAGCTATCCAAGCTTTCCTTAGCAACCAGGATCTGGAAAGGTGATGTCTAGGGCACCTGTGCTCTTCAATGAGATAAGCCCTCAGACCCTGAAGGCCTCGTTGCTAGGTAACAAGCATCCATAGCAACCAGCTTTCCATGGTTCCTTTTTAAGTGGGGAGTCTTGCTCTGTTTGTACAGTGGAGAATTTGAAGTCCAGCTTTCTTCATACGTGTACCTGGAATCTATCTCTTTCTGCCAGAGGCCTATCCTTAAAAACCAGGGCAGTAGACAACAGAAGTTTGGGTATCTGTCCCAGCAATGACCAATGGCCCTTAGGCACAGAATCAGAAACAGGGAGTTCCTTTTGTTGTATCTCAGTGCCCCTTCCACCCCTCCATCCCCAGGATGAGAAGTACTGGAGCCGGAGGTATAAGAACAATGAAGCAGCCAAGAGGTCAAGAGATGCAAGAAGACTCAAGGAGAACCAGATATCTGTGCGGGCAGCCTTCCTGGAGAAGGAGAATGCCCTGTTGCGGCAGGAGGTGGTGGCTGTGCGGCAGGAGCTGTCCCACTACCGTGCTGTGCTTTCACGCTACCAGGCCCAGCACGGGACACTGTGAGGTCACTTCCACCTGCCAGGGCTAAGTCCCGGTCCTTGCTCAGACTTACACCTGACACCCTACTTCCTCCCTGTCCCACGGCCAGTGGTCTGGCCTGCTAGGTGCCCCAGGGATGTCATGATGCAGACAAATACATTTATATTTTTAAGAAAAAGCTAGCCTTCCCCCACCTCCCTCGTGGGGGTGGGGAGGGTCCTGTGTGTGCTCTTAGCACGTCTGGGTACCCATCCATCCATCCGCCTCCATCAGCACAATCCTGAATAAATCTTGAGAACCCAGGAGCCAGCTGTTGTGGCGGACAAAGCAGCTACTGGCCCTGACTCTGGCTGCATCCATGCGGGGAACTGCCACCATCCTTGTAGGAAGGACCACAGTAACTGACAGGGACTTCATGGAAGGGTGAAGGTCTAGAGGAAAGCAACACCTTTATTGCATAGACCTTTTCAATTGCTTTTTAAACTAGGGACAGGGACACACAAGACACAGAACATCCCATCCCTAGCTGGCCAGGGGAGGAACATTAGTGCAAATCCGGGGACCGCCTGGGGGAACCTGCCCCGCAAGGGCTGACTGGCCAGTCAAGTAGAGGCACCGGAGTAGGCAAGAAGAAACCCTGGCTGGACAGGAAGCTGAAGAAGCCTTGCTAGCTCATACATTCCAGGCCCCGTCAGTGGACATCAAGAAAGGCAGACCCCACCCTCAAGGTCCACTGGGAACTGAGGGCCAGGACCACTCTCCACCCTTGCAGTTCTGAGTGCCGGCCCAACTTCTACCTATGAAAGATAGATCTTAGCCTATGGGGCTCTGGGTCCACCAACTCGGCATGCTTTGGGCTCATTCAGGCTCGCAGCTTTTGACCTGCAGGCCCAGTGAGCAGCGTGGCGAGACTCGGATGCACCTGCGCCTGTATTGGCCCGTACTCCACTAACTCCCCATCTACAGTGAGCAGGCCACGAGGCGTGAGTGGCTCGAGGCGGAAGGCACGTGCTGCAGCATAGCCCAGATGTGGGCAGCCCAGGCTGAAGTGGTTCCCATGCTCCATGGCCAGCAGAATGCGCAGAAGAGCAGCCCGTGAGATGCCACTCCGCACCCAGCACAGGTGCACCACGCCGTCATCGAAGCGTGCGTGTGGGGCTGCCATCAAGTCTGCGCAGAGGTGGCTTGGCAAGATGGCCAACATGAGCACAAATTCCCCCTCTATTGTCACCCAGTCTTGGGGCAGCGGAGAGCCCAGGGGAGGGAGCAGGTGGTCCACTGGGCCCCAGGTAGAGGCTTCTGGGGCACTGTGGGTGGGAGGCAGGACCGCCGAGGATGCTGGCACTTCTGGGGGTCCTTCGGCGATGGGCGAAAGCTGAGCTGTTTTGAGAGCGTTGGGGGGTGAAGGCAGCAGTGGGTCTGGGGACAGAGGTGCATCCCCAGCTGCCCCCCAGTCTCCAGGCAGCTCTGGGCCACCACCATTGAGGGACAGGTCAGGCAGGGGGTCAGGGGAGCCAGGGGAGGCCAAGGCGGGCTGGGGCAGGGGCAGGGGCAGGTCAGACACTGAGCGATGTAGAGGCGAGTGGGTGGCGGTCGGGGTTGGAGCTGGCGCCAAGGCCAGTTCCGACTTAGCTCGTGGCAGACTGTGGCCTGGGATGGGCAAGGCTGGGTCTGTGGTGGCGGGGAGGTAGGAGAGGCGCCCACGGTAGGTGTGCAATGTGGCCAGGCCTAGCACTGCACCCAGTGTGAATCGAGCGCTGCCCAGGGCTCTGAAGCGCTCACTCTGAATGTCCACATCTGACAAGAATCCCCAGGCCACCGACAGAAAGGAAAAACAGCGGGATCCTGAGGCTAGCGTCACAGAGAGCAGGTCCAGAGGATGGCTGCCACCCCGGCAGAGAAGAAGCGAGCAGTTGAGCAACAGGTCAACGCCAACAGCCTGCTCAAACCTTCACAATCAGAGAAAAGTGTCACACTGGGAAGCAATGGGGGTGAAACACAGAAGGGGAAGAGGGGAATGGCGGGAGCAGCTAAGCCATCAGGGAGCATATCCTGCCCCCCCCCCCCAAGCACCCGACTGAAGGGGTTCTGTGGGCCAGGCAGATCTAGCTCTTGGGTGCGGGGTGGTGGGTGCAGGTGATGAGAAGATAGTAAACCCTGTAGACCCAAAGACTCATCCCTCTCTTAGCAGGCGTCCCTGGCTGTCTCAGCAGTGGTCAGTGTACCCACCATGACGGTTAACCGCCCCCCCCCCTCCGCTAGTGCACTGCCAGAGCCACAGGGGAGGACAACTGTCAGCAGTGGTCAACGTACCCTCCATGATGGTTAACCGCCCCCGCTAGTGCATTGCCAGAGCCACAGGGGAGGACACCAATGGGCATCCGCACGGCGTCTTCCCAGTCTGGGCGATCAAGGAGACCATTCAGCACCTGCAGTTGGGAATGGACTGCCTGGGTCCTGGCCTCCCTCCTCAGTCCCCCCCAGGGCAGGGTTAGGGTGTCTGTAGCTCTACCTCATAAAGCAGCCCATCTCCAGACACAGTGACAATGCCTTCCCACTCACTCAGGCTCAGCCCCTGCACCAGCTCCCGGGCATGATTTTGTCGTTCTAAGGGGGCAAATCAAAGGGTTAGTCAGGAAGCCTCCTCATCCTATCACGGCCTCCAGAAGATCCAGGGGCATCCCTTCCAGCCCTACTGCCAGCAGCCCCTACCTGTCTGTATGAGGTTGAAGGACAGCCCAGCTTCAGAGATCATGGGCACCACGTGGTCCATACAGCGCTGCCAGGCCAGGCCCCGCCCCCCAAAAGGATTGACCAATAGGAGCAGTCTGGGCTTCCGGGGTAGCAATTCAGGAGTGATTTCTGAAGCAGAGAGAAAGGAAGGACTGAATCTTGGAGAGGCTGCAGATCCGGCCTCCTCCCTAGCAACAATATCTGTAAATGGGTTCCAAGGCGACTTGATAGGTAAAGGGCCTGCTGGGAGTTTCTGCCTCCCTGCTGCCTCCTGGCCAGTGAGGTCAGACCAGTTTTTTCTCACAGGTGCTAAGACAAAGGGCTGGTTGTGAAAGCAAGTAAGTGCTCTTTGAACCTGTATGATCTCTGAACAACTGTTAGCCAGCATCAGGCTCCTCCCTGTGAGCCCCTGGGCAGTGCGGCTCACACACGAGGCGGGCAGAGGGAGGCTCTGCTGGAAAGCCTCCTCTCTGTGTAGAGCGGAGCTCCAGGGCACCTCGGAGCTGCCTGAAGGTCCTAGGGACCTGGGCTGTACTCTGGCATTCTCAGCCGCCCGGGAGGGAGGATTACTCAGCTGATGTCAGACGCTATTGTGAAGGGAGGGGCCGACAATGGAGCCAGCAGCAGAGGCCCTCACTGGGCTTCTCTGCTATTCTACAAACACACAGGGACACAAGCACCCATATGGCTCTGGCCCAGCATCTCACCCTGGTCCCCAGACAGAGGCACTCCTCGGAGGAGACACATGAGGGCAGTTGCCCAACGTTGGGCCTCTGCACGATTCTCCATATAAGTGGCGGCCCCGTCAACCCGGAAGGTCCGAGTAGCTTTGCGCCGGCCCCCGCGCCGGCCCCGTGGGTAGGTATAGATGCAGAAGTAGGCTGCAGTGTCTTCCGGGCTACGGCTCTGCAGAGTGCCACAGCCCGAGACCTCGTCCAGAGAGACTAGACCATCTCGGGGCCGGGCTTCTGGCTTTGGGCGCAGCCGCTGTATGTGTAGGGCTTGTGTTGTGAGGGTGAGGGCGAACCGTGGGCCCTGGGCCGGGTAGGAACCGAACTCGCCATGCAGGATTGGCGTGCTGGCGGCCACTGGCAGTGGTGGTGGTGGGGCCATGACCCTGGTACAGTCCCAAGCACTCTTAGACTCTTGGCTTGGGGTCAGCTCCTGGTCCAGTCTCTGTGGGGGGAGGAAGACAATGGTCAGAATCCAGGATCCCCATGGTAGGTGGGGGGACAGGAGAGACCTGTGAAAAGGAAACAGTGTGGGAAAGGAATACCAGAGAGTCAGAAAAGCGTAGATGGCCGGGAAAGTAGGCGTCCAGGCGGGAAATTATTCTGGAAATTATTGTTACAACAACTAGTTACTACTCCCTGAAGGTCCAGCATAGTAGTGCACACAGGCAGCACAGGGAGTCAAAAACACAGGTTTGAGGCCGGCCAGGGGATATCTTGTTTCAAACAAACAACAAAACCCAAGCCAATCAGAAGAGAGAGAAAGCGAGTATGTGTTAGACTAGAGGGCAAGGGCAGGGGGGGGGAGGCAGACACTGGATGAGAGGCAGGAGAAAATAGGCTGAGACAGGAAGACACTGTCCCCTCCCACACCGAGGCACTGCCTGGTGTTGAGGGGAGAACCATGTAGACACTCAGGCACAAGAAGAAAGGGACAGCTCTGGAATGCAGGGGAACACTGCACAAACAGCGGCCTCGGAGGCACAGGCTGATAAAATTCTTAAAGGAGCCGGGCAGTGGGGCTCAGGCCTTGTAATCCAGGCACTCAGGAGGGAGAAGCAGGCGGTCTCTGTGCCCTGGAGGGCAGTGTAGTGTACACTGAGTTCCAGGACAGACACGACTATGCAGAGAAACCCTACGGAGGAGGAACTTAAGAGTTTCTCACTCTAGTGAAGAAAGCCTGTTGCTTTCCTGCCTGTTACAGTAGGGAAAGAACACGACACACAGACCAGAGGGGAGCCACCTGTGGGAGCCCAAGGGAGTGGCCACCAGCCTGTTTGACCGGAAGCACTAACCTGGGTGATTGGCCGAATTCTCTCCAGGAAGAGGGCAAGCCAGGACTGAGCCCCTTCTCCGGCTCGGCAGAAGGTTCCAACCTCCTAATTGCTCACCTTTGAGCAGTTCAACCCAGTCGCCTGACTAGTTTATCACCTTTCTCAGGCTCACAACAGCCTGGGACACGCCCCCCGTGAGTACTGTCCCTCAGGATCTACCTCTGCCCGTTGCTCTGACCGCTCCTTTAATGCCCATGTGTCTGCCCCACCCTTAAAACCTGTAGGGACCCGTATGAGGCCCTCAAATCAAACAACAGCACAGAACCTTATAAATGCTCCATCTTAGGCTGGGTCTCGGTCTCCCAGGACCCCAGATCTTGGCTCCACCCACAGGTTCCCGGCCGACGGCCGTTTGTCCCGGGTCTCCCTAGCCTGTACGACTACTGCAGGGCCGCTACGCAGGACCAGGTCGGAGTCTCTATCCCAGGCCCGGACCTGGTTGCCGTTTCCAGATTTCACCTAGTGCTCCGCACCAGGCCTTAGTGTCCGCTCCTCTAGGGTCACCCCGAACCCCGCAACCTGCGTGCACGCTGCGTCGTTCCAGCAGCCCCTCCAGAGTCTGCACTACCGCCCCCATCAGATCTAGGGGTGGGGGAAGGGTGTGCGTCCGCCCAGCCAATGGCTGCACCGATTCCGAGCCGCACCAATGAGAAGGCAGGGGGGCGGAGGCATCCGCCTTCATAACTACGCGCCAGGGCCGGGAGGCAGTCGACGGAAGTCGGGCGGGGCTTCAAGCGAGCAAGGCAGCTCCCATTATTAGTGAGGGCACACACGCAGCAAAATCAAAGGATGTGGTCGAATACAAAGCTTAGCCCGCCATCTTTGTTGAGGTCAAAACAGGCCCTTCCCAACAGAGTCAATAAAAAGGGGTGTGGAGGAGGCGTTCTTCAACCAACTCTCCAACTTTGGTAACAGAGCAAGGCAGAGATAGAAACTGAGGTGACTGTGATGGTCTCCTGTAATCTTAAAACTAGAGAGGCTGAGGCAGAAGTATCAGGAAGTGCAGGATCGGTCTCTGCTACTTATAGCCAGTCATGTGACACCTTGTATCGAATAAACCCCAGAAAATGATCAACACGGAAAGGTGGTGACCATTCTGGACCGAACCAGGCCCGGGAGGCTCACCCTCACTGATTTACAAACTGATTTGGACTATAGCCTTCCAGGAGAAAGAATGAGATTAACATCCCAGGACGCCACCGTGGGACAAGACAGCCCCAGCAAGAAGCTCAGGGAGGGAAAAGCGTTGGAAGCCCAGAATGGGAAAGGAACTGAGCCCAGGAAAAAAAAAAAAAAAGAAATTGACAGAGACAGGCAAGAAAAGGATGGCAGGAGACACAAGTGGGTGTGGGTGTGGGTGTGGGGGGGGGGGTGCGCGCAGACACCGGTGCCTCCCACATGCTGGACAAAGCATGCTCACACTGAGGCAGAGACAGAACTTCTTAGGAAAAAAAAAAATCAGTGGAGAAGGGAGTCTGCTTATGGCCAAATACACCTTGCATCCTATCCACAGCATCAAGCGCCCCAGACAACATGCCAAGCCATAAGACGATCTCAGTGAAGTGCAGAGACCTGGATTCAGCCACTGAGCTCCGAGAAACCCCTGACCGAAGGGGCTGGGACCTCAGCAGAGAAAGGGGAACACGAAAGGGAAAATGCTAACTCACCCACACTGAGTGACCTCACCCTGAAGAGCCCTCAGTAGCCCAGCGGTAAGAGAAAGGACTACTCACCCTGCCCCCAGGGCGGTCTGAGGCTAGGGGCAGACGGGCCTTGGTAGATGTTCTCACCCCTGGGATGACAACCTCACACCAGCGGCTCTCGACCTCCGTGATGCTGTGACCCTTTAGTTCCTGTGTTGTGGTCACCCCCCAAACATTTCATTGCTATGACTTTAATTTTGCTACTCTTATGAATTGTAATGTAAATATATTTACATTAAGGGCCCACGACCCACAGGTTGAGGACCACGGCTACAGTAGAGCCTCCCTTACCTCCTTCCATTGCCCCTTGGATTCAGGTGTCCAGTGGGCACCCAGGCCTCCGCTCTGTCACAGCAGGGCCCGAGCCCCAAACTGGAGGCCAGGTAAAGTGTCTTGCCTATTCACTATGCAGTCCCGGATAGGAGTTCTGAAGAGGAGGGCACACTGCAGGCTCAGTGTCCCATCTCCCATCCAGCTGGCCTGCCCTGCACTACCCAAGTTCAGGTAATACAATTCTGCCTAACGCTCTGTACCAAAGTGTTGCCTGAAGACACTTACAGACTTCTACACTCAGGGAAGACACCCTAACAGGGAGTCTTTTTAGCACTCTCCTTTTCCAAACAAGGAGGGGAAACAAACAAACAAACAAACATAGAAAATGACTTACCCAAGATCACAGTTTTAAATGGCAGGGCCAAGCCAAGTGTTGAAAAACCGCGATCCCCGATACTTCGGAGGCTGAAGCAGGAAGAGTGAGTCAAAGCCCAGGCTGGGCAACTTTGTGGAACCTTGACTTGGAGTGGGGGTGGGGGGTGGGGGTGGGGGGTGGGGGGACAGAGCTGGCACTAGAACTAGCTTACTATCTGGCTACGTGCCAACTGTTCAGTTTTATATCTGTCTCTCCTTCTGCGGGGGTGGGGAGATCCCTCACCATTTTCCCTTCTCCCCCTCAGGCCTCCACACCTCCAGCCACCGTCACGGTCTCTATCTCATCCTCTCTGGCGCTTGTTATCTATCCCCTTTCCAGCCCGGGAGCTCTGTGTGCCTTCTCCGCACATCAATATGTACATCGAAAATGTTGGACCAGTTCAACCAGTCTGGTTTAGGAAAGGAAAAAACAAAAAAGCCCTCCCTAAGAAAGAAAACTAAGGAGAGATCCGGAAAGAGGTCATCTAAGGGCAGGGTGGAAAGCGGAACACAAAATATTGAAAAAGTAAGGTTGAATCGCAGCAAGAAACTCTCGGGTGAGAGATCTAGTAGGACTTCCTGAACTTTAGTTCCGTCTAGTAAACTGAGCGTAAGGAAAAGGCGGCCGTGAATTTAAAGAAGTGCCGGAAGTGTGAGATTAGCTTCAGGCCCGGACAAGCCTCACCTCCAACACACAGCCCACCGGGTCCTCCGCGAGCCACCGAGAAGCGGTCGGCGTGCGGCCAGAGAGTCACCACGCGATTTGTCCCGCTAACTCCAAGCATGTCTCTCGTTCTCAGGTCCCTTTATTTCTGAAGAATATAGAGAGCAGGGACTAGGGAAGGCTAGAGAGGCTCTCTGCGTCCCGGCCCTTTCCTCAGCCTGCTTTTTCTTTGGTTCTGGAAGCCTTGGTTCAGTCGGTCATCCAATGTACCATAGAGAAAACCAAGTTGTGATAGAGCGTCGCGTCGCGCCCAAGTGACGTCACCAACACACCACAGAGAAACCAGCTCAGGATAGAGTGTCCTGTGTTGCGTCACGAGTGCGTCTCACAGGCCGCTCTTTCCCCGCCCACTCCGGCGCTGTTCCGTCTTTCTGGACCTGGCCGAGCAGGAGGCGCCATCATGGTGAGCGCGCTTAGTGGCGTCCGCGAGTGTCCCATCCGCTGCCATCCTCAGCGAGTCTGGGTCGCAGAGCGGCGGAGGGGTGCGGGTGGTGCCAAGGGAGACTGGGGGATGGGATGGAGTCTTCGACCGGGACTTACCGGAGCCAGAGGCCGGCCCCGGGCGCCTCCAGAGACTCGTCGTTTTTCTTACAAAGTTTGGTTCTGTGATCTGGGCTAATTGCAACTCCCAGTGAGTCCAATCTGACCTGGAACCTTCGGCAGCTCCCTTGCCTTAGTCTTTCGAGTGCTAGGATTCCAGGCGGGACCACTGCGCCCAGTTCCCGTGCATTTGGGAAGTTGACTACTACGGGCAGTGAAACTCCACATTGCCGGGTTTAGGGACAAGCGGACGTCAGTCCTCCCCCGACCCCGTGCTTCCCGGAACAGTGTTCCCAGTGTTTTTGGTCGGAAGGGTGTGTAGTAATCCTGTCCATGCCTTGTGATTTGGGAAGACGTTCATGAGGATGTCTGCCATAGGGTCTTGAAGGTGCAATGAAACCGCTGTTAGTAACTACTTCTGGATGCCAACAACTTAGAAAATTAGTGGGGATAAAATAAACCCGAGCACTTGGCCTTCCTGGGATTTTTTTTTTAAGTAGGTAGTCTTGATTTTTGTCACAGACATAATTACATATCTAGAATGGACTGTTGGCTTCTTTTGACTGCTTTCCAGATTGGGAACTAGTTTTGAGAACATAAACAGAGCCTAACATTTTTTTTGCAGGAATCGCACCTATACTGGGCCCAGAACCCAGGGCTTCACATGCTAAGCAAGTGCTCTAGGGTACACTGAACTAGCAGCATGTCTTGTGCATCTTAGTTTTTACTCTGAGACAGTGATTCAGTGAGTTTCTGGAATCTGAGAGGAATGGCCCTTAGCCCAGACAAAAATCTTACTTGCCTGTATTAAGTGAATTTGTCAATGGTTGGGAAATGTCTCCGTCTAATTTGAATCTTTTGGGGGTTGAATTGTTTGTTAACTAAGTAGTCTGAAAGATAAGAAACAACTACAGGTAGAGGGCGCTTGTTGGAGAGTTAGCTCTATACTAGTTCTTCACCTACCACAGGGTGTTGACATTCGCCACAACAAGGACCGAAAGGTTCGGCGCAAGGAGCCCAAAAGCCAGGACATCTACCTGCGGCTGCTAGTCAAGGTAAGCCCCAGCTATGCCATCATTTTACAGCTCCCGTAGTGAGTGGGGTGGGGAGAGGAGGGGCCTGGACACAGTGTCCCCCACCCTCACCACCAGGAGTTAAGCAGGGTGGGAGCGCTGTGGAGAGGCCTGGCTTTGGAGGAGGTAGTCACATGTTCTGTCTTTTCCTGCCCCTTCTAGCTGTACAGGTTTCTGGCCAGACGCACCAACTCCACCTTCAATCAGGTTGTGCTGAAGAGGTTATTTATGAGCCGCACCAACCGACCACCTCTGTCCCTGTCCCGGATGGTTAGTAGTCGGGCAGGGGCACTTAAGTTCTGGGGTGCTGAGGCCAGCAGAGGATTGCAGACCTCTGCTTTGGCCTCTCTGCCTTGCCTCCTCAAGTGACAAGCCCTTGGTCTTTTTCTACCTGGGGATTTCTCTGATTTGGTTCAGTCCTGGGGTTGTAAAGATTCCAAATCAGTGATATCTGGCAAGCCGTCAGAGGCCTGTTACTGGGGAGAAGGGAGGTTGGTCTTCTGGGTAACAGTGTGGGCACAGAAAGTTTTAACTAGCTTGCCCCTGTCAGATCCGAAAGATGAAGCTTCCTGGCCGGGAGAACAAGACCGCTGTGGTTGTGGGCACTGTCACAGATGATGTGCGGATTCTGGACGTACCCAAGCTGAAGGTGGGTGACCAGCATGGGCCTGGGGGCCATGTTTCTGGCCAAGCTGGAGGCTTTGCTGTGTGCCGGTGGTGCCTTCTATGGGAGCTGTAATCAGGGCCCGTCTTTGTCCCCTCACCACTGTGGAATGGTGTTTGGGTGGAAAGCATTGACGGTGCTTGCCATCCTCTGGAGAGATTTTAGTGACAGTTGTCTATCAGTCTGCTATATGGGGGTGTGGCAGTCCTCAGCTCCTGGTGTGTCTCCTCAGGTGTGCGCATTGCGGGTGAGCAGCCGGGCTCGAAGTCGCATCCTCAAGGCTGGGGGTAAGATCCTCACCTTTGACCAGCTGGCTCTGGAGTCTCCCAAGGGCCGAGGCACTGTGCTCCTGTCTGGTCCTCGGAAGGGCCGAGAGGTCTACCGACATTTTGGCAAGGCCCCAGGAACCCCACACAGCCACACCAAGTGAGTATCAAGGCCTTGTCCTTTGGTAGCTGTTAGTCATAGTGACCACTAGGATGTTGAGTTCACTGGGTGGGGGTGGTCACAACTCAGGGCGAAGTGCCACTTCTGAGGGGTGGGTGCGAAGGCTCAGAAGAGGTTCTCAGCGTGATGGGATCAGGTTCTAGTGGCCACTGAGCTAGGCGTTTCTCACCTCCCTCCCTCCTTCCTTTTCCCACAGACCCTATGTCCGATCCAAGGGCCGGAAGTTTGAGCGTGCCAGAGGCAGAAGGGCCAGCCGAGGCTACAAAAACTAACCCTGGATCCATCTTATGTTAATAAAAATGCTTTGGATGTTGATGGGCCTGTTTGTCCATGATGTTGGGATGGGGCAGGGTGGGATGAGGGCCACCGAGGGGGACACCATTTGATTTGGGTCAGTACAGACCATCTTTGGGGAAGGGGGTGGTGCCTGCTCTACAGGCCCTTCTGCACCTGTGCAGCCCTGCCCTTGATTAGAGCCCTGCCCCTGCTGGGTATTGTGTTAACTACTTCCTCCTAGGATTAGCTTTTCCCAAGATTGACCTGCTGGGGGCTGTGAGGGAAGGCGTGAGAACAGGTGAGGCCCAGCCTCCGCCAGTCTCCGCCGAGATGCCCAGTAGTCCCTCCCCACTGTTTGCACAAGGGGCTGTGGCCTGACTGCTGCGCCCTGTTGGGTGGAGAGCTGCTCGAGGGAGCCTTCTAAGCTGGCCCTCCCACCAGCCGGCCGGGGTCTGTGGACAGAGGCCTGGCCTCACTCCACCTCTGCGTCTGTGGAGCCAGGCGGCTGGAACTGGCTTCCGGCTTCACAGGTACAAGATTCCTGTCCAGGAAGTAGGGCACAGCCAGGAGACGAGAGACTGGTAAGGAACCCAGGCTGGGTTCTCGATGGATTGGAGGGTCTTAGGCTGGTTTTGAGGTAGACTTGGAGATCCTCATTGAAAGCAAGTGCCTGGGGGGGCAGGGGGGGGACAGGCAATGGATTCCTTGTCCCTCTGACAGGCAGACCGCGGAGATCTGTTAGCCTGTGGGAGCTGGGGTGGTTCGCAAGAAAGTTTACTCAGACTTCAAAACTGACTCCTGGCATCAAGTGCTGAGGTTATCTGCCGGGCAGCAATGAAAGGGAGGAGAGAGTGGGTCAGATACCACAGATAAGCCAAAGTGGCAGGCAACCGAGCCATTGGTTCCAAGCTGTAGGGTGACCAAAGACAGGCAAGCAGCCATTTACCAGAAAATGGTTAGGCTGGTAGCCAGCCCTGCCAGGGCAGGCAGGTCATCCTGACAGGACAGGCCTGGAGCAGCCAAGAGCCACCTAAAACTGCTGGGGCTCCAAATTGGAGGTGGTCCTGCGGTTTGGCAGAGGCAAAATGGGAGAGATGGCTGACTGACAGGTGGTAGTGGGCACGTGATCAGATCGATGTGCAATGGTATAGTCTGTAGGGACTGAGTCAGGGACAGCTTCAGGGAGCCGTGTGGATGTTTATAGACCTACCCTGGGGACGTTGGGTGGTCACAAGACCCCAGATGGTCAATCTCCAAAAGCTATCTAGACCCTGCAGGACCTGGCCTCTTGAGGCCTTGCGTGGCTCTAATGGCAGCCTCTCAGCTGGCCGCACTGGAAGGAGAGGAGTTGGGGGCTGACGAGCCAACCCTGACCAAGGCCAGCTCTGCACTCTTGTACTCTGAGGGCCAGCGGCTGGCACTTGAAGCCCTGCTGAGCACTGGTGAGGAGGCCTTCTGGGCCTGCATACAGCAGGAGAGGCTGCCCCCCTTCCTGAGCACAGATGAGGCTCAAGCCCTGGCTACAGCTGCTGAGGACTGGACAGTGCCAAGCCAGGAGCCTGGTGCAGCAGGCACGGGAACGGCCATCACTGATGGGGACGTGGGCAGCCTGACCTACTGGCCTAGGCAATCTGAGGAGCCGGCACCCCTGCTGCGGCTGGGCTGGCCTGAAGACACTGCCTGGAAGGGCATCACCCGGGCACAGCTCTACACCCAGCCACCCAGCGAGGGCCAACCACCCATTAAAGAGTTGATACGCCAGGAAATCCAGGCTGCTCGCAAGGTGGGTGCCACCCCGTGACCAGTACCTAGGCTTTTCCCCATACCCTCCCGAGGCTGTACGCATGTTCCTCTGCACCTGGGACCCGGGCTTTATCCTTTGCCCTCAGTCCTCTTACTCCCTGAGACCTGCTATCTGTGCCTCTGGAGCTAAGTGGTGACCATTTGTCAGTCAGTCTCTTTCACAGCAAACCAGAGACACCTAGCTTCCTCCAGGAAAGCCCCAGGGGCCCTGTAGCTGTCCTGCCCCCACCCCCCCTGAAGCCATATTCCTTAGGTAGTAATCTTGGGGTTTCCATGGCTCCAGTGCCAAGTGGTCTACGCAGGTTAATATGTGCGGCCTTCTGAGAGTGGAGGTTGTGGAGAAACGGCCGATGCAGCTCATTGTTCTGAGTGACCTGGTTGATGAGTCATGCCACCATAACCGTCCGCCTCCAGGGCACACCTTAGTGGCCTAGGCTTCCTGGTCACCAGCACCCAGCCCTAACCCGGAGCCATGGATCTTTGGCATTCTAAAGGACAATATGGGATCGACAATCTGTGGGATTAAAAGATGAGCTTTTAGGCAACGGGTCTCCTAAAAGGGCAGCCTGGGCCTCACTCCATGCAGGGAAGAGGCAGGGTGGGAATCTCCCTGCCATCCCTGAGCGTCCCATGGAAGCCTGTGTCTTCAGAGCACCTTGCCCGCGGTGCCACAATCCCCCTTCCCTGCCCTAGCTGGTGGCTGTCGTCATGGACGTCTTCACCGATCCTGACCTGCTCAGAGACATGGTGGATGCTGCCACGCGCCGATGGATTCCTGTCTACTTACTTCTTGACCACCAGCACCTGCCTGCCTTCCAGGCACTGGCCCAGCAGTTAGGGGTGAACTTGTGGACCACTGAGGTAGGAGCCAGGCCAGAGCCATCTAAATGTCCCTGTTCCTCAGAGGGGGACATTTCTTGGGGTTCCCTGAGATCTGAGACCCATGGCTCTGGGGATGGGCGTGGCGGTTGTCCCGTAGTAGGAATCCTTGATCCAGAGCTAGTTATCCTTGGATTTAAGATGTGCTACCAGTGGCCCTGGGGATGCTGGGCCAGTATCCGTGGCATCATAGAATATGCCCTTTCCCAGAACCTGGATATCCGGACCGTGCGGGGCCACACCTTCCAGAGCCGCAGGCGTCGGCAGGTGAGCGGTCACGTGCGGGAGAAGTTCCTGCTGCTGGACGGTGACAGGGTCATCTCGGGATCCTACAGGTGTGTCCCCTCATGACACCCTGTGCTCAGCCCTCCCTCCGCATGCTCAGAGGACAGGGGAGGGGATTGTGATGGTGGAGCGTCCTTCCTGGGTCTCTGCACTCCACTCTCATCTCTACAGTGAGTCCACACTCATCCAGGAAAGGAGGTTGTTCTGCCACAGAGAGCGCTTAGGGCTGTCTCTGCTGTGGGCCAGGTGAGTGGCCTTGGGAATCCCAACTTGGGAAACTGAGGCTGGACTCTGGGTGCCGATAGCTGGTTTCAGCTCCTAAGCCTGCCAGCTCCTAGCTGTGTGACTTCAGGTGACTTCCTCCTTCCTGTTCTGTGGCACCCCTCAGGATGAGATGCTAGGGGTCAGAATCTTGGCGCCCGGAGCCTCAGCCCTGCCTCTCCACCCAGCGGATGTCAGTGGTGTGTCCCTTACCCACTCAACATCACGACAATCCCGGAATCCTCCAGACATGGCCAGGTGCCCACGGAAAGAGGTGCCTACCAGGAACCACTCTTCTGGAAGGGTACAGAAGGCCGTACTCAGCAGATTTGAGGACACAGCTGCCTGCATTCACCTGGCCAGTGGTGGGAACGTGCATTTCCGGCAAGTTCCCACCAAGGACTGACCCTGCCGGTCCTGGTCCTGTTCAGCTTTTGCGACCCCAACCCCAGCCCCAAGACCACACTGCTTTGGAGTGACGCTCTCATCCTGCCATTGCCAGAGGACAGAGCGGTGGCCAACACATGACCTAAGTGCTTCAGAGCTGGATGCGGGTGACACGCAACAGAAAGAAGATCACAGAGGTCAAAGCCATCCTTAGCTGTGTAGAGAATTGGAAGTCATCCTGGCACGCAGGGAACCCTGCCTCAAAAATCACCAAAAAAAAAAAAAGTCCTCTGAAACCCCATTTGGTATTATTGATATTACCGCATGTCACGGACTCTTAAGGTGACGCCAACATAAAGAAGCATCTGCGAACACTTGAAAAGATGTGCGTCTTAGGACCAATGGGGCATAGCTGACCAGTGAGAGTCACAGGCCACACCCCACACGATGGGATGCCAGAGGCTTTGCCTGCCTGCCTCCCATGCGTCCTGGAATGGAGGGAGCCAGGGCCACAGAAGGTAGACCTCGCCTCTGGCCGTTTAATGGGGAAAAGGGATGGAGGCGGAGGCCCGGGGCACAGCCCCAGGCCCTGCAGTTCCTGTGGGTCATGGCCAGTATTGAAGCAGCAGCAGCAGGCCCAGGAGCAGCTGCAGACCCAGAGACAGGCTGGTAACCCCCGTGGCCAGGCTAGCCCCCCTGTTGCAAAGGTGGCCAGAACAGCAGGTGGTGGTGAGGCTGTAGGTGAGGCCCATGTAGCTGATGGGTTCCTCGCGACCACAGCTGGTGGAGTGCACGCAGCCTTTGTTGATGATGGGCCCCACACCCTGGGCTACTCCGTGGCCTATGAAGCAATCTTCGTCATCCCCACAGCGCATGTGTGTGCCAGGGCACCGAGCGGAGTCAGTCAGCTCACAGAAGACGCAGTCCTTGATGCCCGTCGCACCTAGGCAAAGAACTAACACCAGAAGCAGCGGCCAGCCAAGGACCATGGTGGCCTGGCGGCGTGGATAGCACCCAAGCCAGGCCGGGGCCTTCCTTGACCTCCTGGATGGCCGAGCGTGACCTCCTGGAACACCTCCTGCCCCTCGTCCTGGCCTCGGGGGTCAGGAGTTGGAGTGTTTCTGGTTCCCAACACAATGTGTCCTTCTCAGGATCTCTTGAGTCCTTGGGTTGGAGATGGGCCAGCACCCCTGCCCACAAGCCTTTGGGCCAGGGAACTCAGTGACCTCACAGATGCTCAGGGTTCCTTGTTGGCCAGGGGTGGGGGTGGGGGAGGGGTTGCGGCCTGGCCCACCACAGGCTGAAGGGACCAGAACTGTCACCTGGCAAGGTAAGGATGCCTGAAGGATACTCAGGTAATGCGGACTTGTTTCTGCCGTGATAAGTTCGGCCCGCCCGTGGCAATCTCACTTTGCCGATGGCCCACTGAGGCCAGATGGTAGTGTTTGCCGCCTGCAGGACCCCTGGATGTTCAAATTTACACGGGAGGTGTTAAAGTCACGGTCATGTGACCTGGGGCCCTAGTGGGCCCCATGCAGGCATTTGCCACTGTGTAGCAGAAGTGCATCTTGGATCCTGATGGAGAGTGTGTATGCTTAGGAAATGCAACCTTTCTGGTGAACCTGTGGAAATGGTCCTGTGGGTATTAGAAGATCAGCCTTGCAGGGTGGTGGTGGCTCACGCCTGTAATCCCAGCACTCTGGGAGGCAGAGGCAGGTGGATCTCTGAGTTCGAGGCCAGCCTGGTCTATAGAGTGAGTTCCAGGACAGCCAGGGCTACACAGAGAAACCCTGTCTTGAAAAAAAAACCAAATCCAAAAAAAACCAAAATAAATAAAAAATAAAAAAATAGAAGATCAGCCTTGTGGTAAACTGGGGCTCTGAGATGTCCCTCAGTGGGACAGAACTTATCTAACTTTAGGTGGTCAGTATAAAGTTTTCCTGGGTCTTGTTGTTTGTTTTTGTTTTGAGATAGTCTTATGTAGCCTAGGGTTTTTTGGAACAATGTAGCTGAGGCCGGGCTTGAGCTCCTAATCCTCCTGTCTCAGCCTCCTAAGTACTCAGATTACAGGCTTCTATCACCACGTTGTCCCCAGGTTGGTTGTGACTAGCCGTAAGGTAGATGATTGGCCTTATTGTCCTTTTCCCCAGAGGAGCTGAGGCCTGTGAGATCATATCCCAAGGTCACGGGACCTGGGGAACTAACGTGGGTGCCACAGTCCTGACTGTCGCCTTCCATTCCTAGCTTCACGTGGAGTGACTCACGCCTGCACCGGGGCCTGGTGACCTTGCTCACTGGAGAAATCGCAGATGCCTTCAGCCAGGAGTTCCGTGTCCTGTACGCGGCCTCTCAGCCGCTCCCACCAGCACCAGCCCGAAGCCCTCTGTTCAGTCCTCCCGAGGGCCCACAGCTGCCCCGAAGCCCACACCGTGTGGCCTCGCGCTGTCCTGTGGCCCCTGTAGCGCCCTTGCTGTCTGATGGGCCTTTGGCTCACCGCCTCACTGCCTGTCACATCCTCGAGGGGGACAAACGGGAAAGCCCCGCCACCATAGGGCCAGCTCTCAGTGACATCTTGAGGAGCGTTCAGCGCACCAGGACAACCAGTGGTCCCCCAACCCGACCCAGCCGCTCCCTGTGGGACCTTAGCCGCCTGTCCCAGCTCTCTGGCTCCAGTGATGGTGACAATGAGGTGAGACCCCCTGATGAGGACTAGGACTGAGGCACCGAAGCCAAGAGACAGAGGCCCTGCTGGGATGCCAGAAGCAGGAAGCAGGTTTCCTTTTGAAAGAGAGTTGTAGAGCTGAGGCTGGCCTTCAACTGATTCTCCTGCCGCCACATTCCTTGTGTTGGGATGACAGGCGTGCACCACCATGCCTGACTACATTGGTCAAACTTAACCTATCTATTTCACAGATGGGGAAACTGAGGCACCTGAGAGGGGTTGGAACTTAGCTCTGACTCTTTCCCTATAGGACTTGTTGACTTCCTACATGTGACTGTCCTTAGGGTGTTGGGGAAACGGAGGGGGGCAGGGAGCTGAGAATCTGTCTGCAGTTGTATGGAGAGTGAGGATCTGGCTGAGTCCAGTTTAGCTGCTTGGATAGTCCTGGGTGGGAAATGAGTCTCTGAGCCTCAGTTTCTCTCTCTGTGGGTCATATTGTTGCACGAGGAAAAGCAGAGCCATGTGGGAGAGACGGTAGCCTTACCCAGAATGCAGCAGAGAGGATTAGATCCCTCAGTGAGTTAACCCCTGCTGGCCTCAGTTTTCCCAATCTGTTCCCTGATTGGGACAGAGTCCCTTCCGTCAGATTTGTCAGTGAAGTTAGACCTAAAGGAAAAGGAGTGGGCGGCCGGTCAAGGTCCTTGCCTCGCCTCCACCAGGCCCTCTCCTCCCTTGGCAAATATTTGTTGCCCCGCCCCGATGGGCCACAGCTACTTCCTGTTCTTCCCCAGCTCCGGGCAAGAGGAAAGGCATCCCCTGTGGGTCTGGGGCACCGGGCCTCCCTCTTATGCCCCCCTGGCTCTGGAAGCTTCCCTTCATCTTCCTCATCTCCTCTGCTGTCATCTCTCCCTCCTCTCTCTACCTGTCACCCCTCCTCCCCTTCCTGTTTCCTCTCCTCTCTTCCATCTCCT
Source organism: Apodemus sylvaticus (assembly GCF_947179515.1). Taxonomy (NCBI): domain Eukaryota; kingdom Metazoa; phylum Chordata; class Mammalia; order Rodentia; family Muridae; genus Apodemus; species Apodemus sylvaticus. The sequence continues at coordinate 169,148,379 of NC_067472.1, read as the reverse complement.
CCCTGGTATCGGCCATCCACCTCCTCCTTTACCTCCTCCTTCCTTCCATTTCCAACTCCTCCTCCCTCCTCCACCTGCACCTCCTCCCTCTTCCACCTCTAACTCCTCCCTCCTCCACCTCCAACTCCTCCCTCCTCTACCCTAACTCCTCCCTCCTCCACCTCCAACTCCTCCCTCTTCCACTTCTAACTCCTCCCTCCTCTACCTCCAACTCCTCCCTCCACCTCCTAACTCCTGTCTCTCTCCCTCCAAATCTCCTCCGTGCCCTCCCATCTTACTCTGCCTTACTTCTTCCTTGTCTCTCACCCTTTGTCCCTTTTCCCTCATTTCTGGGCCCCAAGATATTCTCCCCTCTAGTGTGTGTGTGTTCCTGTGGTTGTAGGTGTGTTCACTGGTGTGTGCCTGTTGAGGCCAGATGTCAATCTCAGGGTCTTCCTGTCACTCTCCCCCTTAGTGTTCAAGACCTGTCTCTCACTATTCTTGGAGCCTCGGGGTTCACTCGTCTCTGCCCTCCAGCTCTAAGATTGTTATTGGTGGTCTCCACATGTTACCTACTGAGCCACCTCTTAGCCTCTCCCCCCTCCCCTTATTTTGACATGGGTTTTATGTGATCCGGGCTGGTCTTGAGCTTCTGATGCCCTGCTGCCACCTCCCGAGTGCCCGTCGTGATTGGTCTATACAGTGCTGAGGATCGGTGTGTGCACAAGGCGCTAGCACCCCACCAGCTCAGCCCCAGCACCCCACCAGCTCAGCCCCAGCACCCCACCAGCTCAGCCCCAGCACCCCACCAGCTCAGCCCCAGCAACCACTCACCTCTTTTTTTCTTCACAGCCCAAGAAGCCCTGGGACTCCAAGGACACTCCGGCCAGGGCCCTGATGAGGCAGCGGGGCACCGGAGGTGGGCCCAGAGCTGAGGTGGACTTCCGGGCACAGCCCTGGGGTGGCCCCCTACCCTTGATTCCAGCTCGCCGCCTGCGTTACCTATCCCCAGCCCAGAGGAGATTGGGGGACAACGCCACCACATCAGACTGGGCCTCTGGCTCAGGCTCTGGAAGGAGACGCTAACCGGAGCCCTGGCCAGCCATGGGTCAGTTTAGGGCGCCACCCGGACAGTGGCTGTGTCTGAGGCCTCTAGTCTAGGATCTTGGCAGCAGAAGGGATTGGTCTTAATTGATCTAGAATTGGGTGAGCTCACCAGAGCTAAGGGCTCAGTGTTACCATCTGGGAAATGGGCAGAGGGTTCCGGAGCAGCAGAGAGGGCTGCTGCAGACAGGCTCAGCTGCCTCACCGTGTGCTGTATAGAGAGATAGTGGGGCAACCCCACGGCAGAGAAGATGCGGATAAAGTGAGTCCAGGAGAGGAGAATTATGGGGATAGAGGTTAAGGGGGGGATAGGCAAAGCTGAAAAAAAAACCATAGGTCTGGAAAGTACTGGGGACACTACGACACTAGAATATGTCTGGAGTTTTCTGTGGGAGCTAAGGGAGGGGGGCCTCAGAGTGCTTCCCTGTATTTCTGCTCAGATTAAACTCCAACAGCACAGACATGTGTCTCCTCCACAACCCTCCCAAACCTACCGTTGCCTTCCCTGCCCCACCCCCTCCTGCTCCAGAGTCCAGACTCCAGCACCCTCCCAAGCTCTCCTTCAGACCCAGGGTTCCCCTCAGGTCTAGGGGTCCAGCCTGTGGGACAGTGGACTTGGCATCCTGTTGAATTCAAGTTCAAGAACCCCTTGCCCAAGTTCCCCAGCCCCTTGTATCTCGTGTTGTTGCTGTGATACGGTCACTGAGGAGCTCAGGCTACATGTGAATTTGCAATCCCCCTGCCTCTACCTCCCAAGCGTGGGGTGATCCGTGAGTCACACTGCCTTCTGCAGTGCATTCTGTCTGTGTGGTGTGTGGCTGGCGGCTCTGCCTGCCTGCACCCCATGCCTGCCCTGGAGAGTCAGCACAGAGGAAGGAGTTGCTGGAGTGACAAGTTTATTGTGAGGATCCTGGGTTGGGGTCATCGGAGGCTAGGCCCGGGCTGGGGCTGGGTTCAGGGTCAGGCTCGCCATCGCCGTCGGGGCTGCTGTCCTCTTCAGACTTGTCCCAGGGGAAGCTTGGCAGCCCATGCATCCGCTCCCGGTAGACACGGTCAAAAGCCTCGCTCTGCGCCACAGTGAAGTGGTTCTTCCAGTCACCACTGATCCCTGGAAGGGGACAAAGGAAGAGACCAGTGAGGAGCTGCCGGGGTACCCCTCTTCCTCTCAGCTTGTAGTGGCTATTCCTGGTTGTCAACTTGACTATATCTGGAATGAACTACAATCTAGAATCGGAAGGCTCACCTATGATCCTAATCTGGAGGCTCAGAGATATAAGTTTCTGACCTGGATCTTGGCATGGAGACCTTGAAGCATAGTGGCTATGAATTCCAGAAGATTAAGACAAGGAGATCTCCGAGTTCAAGATCTTCTGGGATTAAAGGCATGGAGACCCACACGCCTGTAATCTGAGCCACACCCTCTGCTGGAGATACATAAGGACATTGGTCTTTTGGATTTGGTTTTTTTTTCGAGACAGGATTTCTCTGTGTAGTTCTGGCTGTCCTGGAACTCACTCTGTAGACCAGGCTGGCCTTGAACTCAGAAATCCACCTGCCTCTGCCTCCCAGAGTACTGGGATTACAGGCGTGCGCCACCACCGCCCGGCTACATAAGGCCATTGGAAGAAGGAAGATTTACTCACTCTTCCTTGCCTGCTTGCCTCGTGGGACTGAGCAACTGCTAGATCCTTGGACTTCCATCCACAACTGCTGCTGACCATTGTTGGGGGAGTTGGACTATAGACTGTAAGTCATCGACAAATTCCCTAACTATATAGAGACTGCCCATACATTCTGTGACTCTAGAGAACCCAAACTAATACAGATGTGCCTTCAACCTCCCTCACCATGTCCAACCACACCACCTGTGTCAGCTGCCCAGAGCCCCCCATACTTCCCACCTCTTTCCCTTACACCTAGGTGACCCCATGACAGCCCTGTTCTTTGACCTCAACCTCCCAGATACCCTCTTAGAACTCGCCTCCCTCTTGGCACCCAAACACCCCTTTAACAGCCGGTGTCACCTCCTCTGGGGAGCTGTCTCTGCCAGCACAAGACTCTCGCCCAAGTTCCCTTCAGACACCCAACATGGTCTCAACATTCTTCTGACTTAACAATGGCCAGGCTACCCGAGCCAGGCAATCTAGAGGCTTCACATGAATGGACCAGCCTGAGGCCCTCACAGCCAGCGAGCTGTCTCAGTGAGGCGCCCTGCAGCCCTGCAAGCATGCAGTCCTGAGTCCTGGTCCCTCGTATCGCCATGACGACTAGGCATCCACCTCTTGCCTGCGTGGAAAACGCTCTTTCCAGTAGCTTGCTATATTTTAGTCACATGCTGTGTGACCTCCTGTGAGGCGAGGCAGCTCCCTGAAGGATTCCCAAGTTTAGAACATGAAATCGCACAGCAGACAAGGGATTGAACTGAATCACCTGGGCATCCTGTGTTGCAGTTGCTTTGTTTAGAGACAGAATCTCTAGTACCCCAGGCTGGCCTCAAGTCTAGCACACTGAATTATTCTGCACTGGGTACTAACTAATAAAAAGGTTCCTGGGGACTTTCACCTCACATTGCTAGAGCCCTGCTTTGGCCCCACTTGGGATCCTTTGTTCCAGGGGGAGGCTCAGATGCAGGCAGGTCAGCAGGCGGGGCCAGACCTCCTGCTGAGAGTGAAGACCTGAGGCCCTGTACACTTCACATGGCTTCTGGGAAAATGGAGGCCCAGAACGCTGTGAAATTGGCTCGAGGCCCACAGTGGTACCTTTGCGCAGGAACGCCCCCTGGCGGTGGTCTAGCAGGCTGGCCGGCAGCAGCGTATAGTTGGACATGGTATTGGCCTTCATGGCTGCAAACGCTGAATGGGCCACCACAGAGCTCAGGGCCTCTTCACCCAGTGGCCGGCCCAGGAACTCACAGACTCGTTGCACGGAGCCTCGCAGGTCCTGAGGTAGGAAGAGAGCTGTCAGTGGAGTGGGGACCACTTTGTTTAGCCTGGAGTGGTTCCTGACTCTCTGCCTCAGTTTCCCCATCTCCCAGCCAATGTGTTGGGCCTCCCTGTTCTCGAGGGTTCTGCAGGAGGTGGGGGAGCGTAGGCTGATAGAAATCAGCTCAGCAGTGTACAGAGAATGCTGCTGTGTGTGTGAAGCAAACACTGTGTGTGTATGCGTGGGGCTGCTCTGCTCCCCCCACCGCCCCGCATGCCCAGCCACTAGTCTCTGTCTAGCCTTCCCTGTCTGCCTCAGCCCAGATGCCTGTCTGTCTTCATCCTTGTCCTTTCTGCCCGCCTGTCTTGCCTGTCTTCTTGTGCACATCCCCTCATCTCTGTGTCCCAGTGTCCCCCATCCTGGTCCACCAGATCATCCTCTCCCTGGCCAGACCCTGACCCTCCCCTCTGAAACCCCAGCCTGCCTGCCTCTGGCCTCCTGCCCCCTCAGTTCCAGTGATCCGGTGGCTTCCCAGGACATAGGGCAGAGCCCCCTTCCCCAAACCTAGCTTTCAAGAGTGGTTTGGTGTGAACCCCTTCTTCCCATACCACTGTTCCCACACTTTCCTCCCTCTGGATCTTGGCACAAGATCTCTTGATTTGCCCTTTGTCACTGATAAACTCAACTGCCGCTTTCCTCAGGACTCCTGGCTCAAATCCATGGGCCTCAGCCCTCATTCACATTTGTGCTGATCGACCTTGGAAGAAATGTCACACCCTAGTCGGCAAACACAGGTCCAGAGATAGCAAGACACTTGGTCAAAGCCTCACAGCCTAGAAGCACAGACTCCCGCACCCCACAGGTCCCCTCAATCTCACAGCCATCGCGGCATCCAGTGCCCTGCATAGCTGGTCATGGCACAGCCCCACAGCCTGCCTTTCCAGGCCATTCCTGGTTTCATAACCCTTTATTCTCTGAGCCGCGGGCCTGTCCCAGAAACACGTGTGTGGGCGGTGCCTCACGCCCCAGGAGTGGCCCAGAAGCTGTCTAGGCTCCACGGCCCAGTTTCTGCTTTGGAGAATAAAGGCTGAGGAAATGCAGGGAGGGAGACATGGTGCTGAAACCCTTTCCAGAACTTGCTATCAGAAGAAATGTATCAGGGTAGAATATGGGGGCTGCAGGGAATTGCTGTGTGTCTTAGAAAAACAACCAAACCACTCTAGAGCACTAAAGTTCCAGTTTCCTCCCCTGAACATGGCTAATAGCATACCATGGTAAACCTAAAAAGAAAAATTACAATTTTCACAGCTTAAAATGGGTGAGCCGTTGCCATTTTAATATATATATTTATAACTTTGAAAATGTTTTTTGAGCTGGGCAGTGGTGGCACACGCCTTTAGTCCCAGCACTTGGAATGCAGAGGCAGGCAGATTTCTGAGTTCGAAGCCAGCCTGGTCTACAGAGTGAGTTCCAGGACAGCCAGGGCTACACAGAGAAACCCTGTCTCGGAAAAAAAGAAAGAAAGAAAGAAAGAAAGAAAAAGAAAGAAAGAAAGAAAGAAAGAAAGAAAGAAAGAAAGAAAGAAAGAAAGAAAAAGAAAGAAAAGAAAAAAGAAGAAATGCTTTTATTACATTTGTGTGTGTGTGTGTGTGTGTGTGTGCGCGCGCGCGCGCGCGCACGCGCGCGCTGATTATATGTACATGTGGAGGTCAGAGGACAACCAGCAGGGGTCAGAAGGGGTCCCTCCTTCCACACTTGGAGATTGAACTCAGGCTGTCAGGCTTGGCAGCAAGTGACTTTCCCCTTTGAGTCAACATGTTAACTCTTTTAAACTTTAAAAAAAATATGCATATGAGTGTTTTACCCGCTAGTATGTATGTATGTATGCATGCATGTATACCATGTGGGCTACAGAGGCCAGAAAAGGTCATCAAATGCCCTGAGACTGGAGTTGTAGGCAACTGTGAGCCACCAGGTGAGCGCCGGACAGAAGCCCAGTCACATGCCGGAAGCCCAGTCACGGGCCGGAAGCCCAGTCACGGGCCAGAAGCCCAGTCACTTGAGTCTGCAGCAGCAGCAGCCAGACTTGCCCACTGAGCCTTCTCTCTGGGCTTTTCTTTGATTGTTTGGGTTTTAGTTGTCGCTTTTTGTTTTGTCTTTCAGGCTTTTGAGGCAGGGTCTCACTCTGTAGCTCTGGCTGGCTGTGAACCTGCAGACGGCAGGCACTGGCTCTCCACATAACTAGTCTGATTTGCCCTTACTCAGACCCTAGCTAGTCATTCCCACTGAGACAAGGCTGGACCGGGCTCGGGTGGGTCCAGTGCGCAGGGCCAGTCACATGCCTCACAGCCCTGCTCCGGGTCACCCTCCTCACTGGTCCTGAGGAGGACACTCCCTATGCACTGAGAATCTACGGAGGTGACTGGTTTGTAATTCTAAGACTATAAAATGTTTCTCCAGAAGCCAGACCTGGTGGCACAAGCCTGTTGCCTCGGTCACTGGCGCCTGCAGGAGGGCTGACAGTTCAAGGCCTTCAGGGAGACATAGTGAGAACCTAATGTTAACAAACAAGGGCTAAGGGTGGAGAATTCTTGCCGAGAATCTCCCACTGAGCACCTGAGGAGGACCTCACTTGCCTAATGTGAGTTCAGTCCCTCAAACTGAAAAGTCGTGGTGGAGTATGTCTGTGATACTAGCCCTTGGGCACTTGGGGAGGCTGAGTGGGGGATGGGATAGGAGAATGTCTCACTCCCCTGAGACAGTGCTTGCTTAGCATTTGGAGAGGCTGCGGTTTGATCCCAAGCACTGCATACACCAGACATGGTGGCAAACTCCTGCAATCTCAGGAGTTGGAAACAGAATTAGTTCAAGGTCAGGGCTGGAGAGATGGCTCGGCAGTTAAGAGCACTGACTGCTCTTCCGAAGGTCCTGAGTTCAAATTTCAGCAACCACATGGTGGTTCACAACCATCCATAATGAGATCTGATGCCCTCTTCTGGTGTGTCTGAAGACAGCTACAGTGTACTTACAGATAATAAATAAATCTTAAAAACAAATTCAAGGTCATCTTCAGATACTTGGGCTACATGAGACTTAGAGTGATGGAAGAGAGGAGAGAGGGGGGAGGTGGAGGAGGAGGAAGATGAGGAAGAGGAGGATGAGGTTTCCCCAGGGCCTTTGCACTGGCTGCTCCATCCGGAGACTCTCCCCAGTGCTTGCTTTCGCCTGTTGCTGTCTCTGTGGCCATCCCGGCTGATCTTGAGTGGATTTGCTCCATCTGCCTATTGTCACCCCTTCCCTATCCCCAGACCCCCAGAAGTTTTGTTTCCTGGTACAGAGACTAGTAGGAAGTTGGCAGGGGTCTAGGTATGCGTGGTGAGGTGAGGGAGGAGGGCCAAGGGCAGACACCAGACAAACCTACCTGCTGCAGCTCCTCGTAGGTAAGAAACAGGAAGTTCTCTTGGTTCTGCATCCGGATCCAGCCCTTGATGTGGTCAAACCAGGAGCCAAACTGCACTGCAGGCAACGGAGGGTGTGTGAGGGCCACACGGCTCCCAGGGCCAGGCTGCACACGCCACTCTCTCCTGGCTGCCTGGAGCCTTTCAGCCAGGGTTAGAGACCCACCCGAGCCAGCTCCCGGCTGTGCGGCCCACCCCTGCACCGTCCATCCCATATCTCTGCTCTTCTGCCTCTTGGTCTCTGTCTCTCCTGTCTCTGCATCCATCTCTGCTGGCCTCCATCTCTCCCCATCTCTGTTTCTTCTGACTCTTCCCTTCCTGGTCCTCACCTTCTCCTTTGAGGAAATTCTGAAGGAACTGGTCGGGTGTACCAGGGTCCTTTAATTGCCCAGCAATCTTAGAGTAATAATAGAGAGAGACCACGACGTCCCGGGGGTTCCGGCCCAAGTAAATCACCTGTACACAGACAGAGGGGAAGGGAGAAGGTGTCAGATACGGGAGGACCCCGCCCCTGAAGGTCTGCTTTGTCCTCCTCTTGTGACTGCAGGCAGAACAAACTCTCTTGTGTTGATTGATTTTGTAAACATTGCTGTATTATCCCAGGCTGGCCTTGACCTTGATACTTAGCCAACTATGATCTTGCTTCTGCCTCCTGAGTGCTCAGGTTGCAAGTGCCCATCAACCTGGTGGTGGTGGTGGTGGTGGTGGTGGTGGTGGTGGTGCACACGTTCAATCCCAGCACTCAGAAGGCAGAGGCAGGGGGATCTCTGAGAGTTTGAGGACAGCCTGGTCTACAAAGTGAGTTCCAAGACAGCCAGGACTCAACAGAGAAATCTTGAAAAAACAGGAAAACAAAAACCAACAAAACAAATAAAAAACCCGATGCAACCCAACAAACCAACCAACCAGACAGACAGACAGACAGACAACCATGCCTAGTTTATGCAGTTGCTGGGGATTCAGCCCAGGGCTTTGCCTGCACGTTATCAACTTAGCAGGTTGCTTCCCTAGTCCCTCAATTTTTTGGTTTTCTTTTCTTTTCCTTTTTTTTTTTCTTTTTTTTGAAATAAGGTTTCTCCATGTAGTCCTGGCTGTCTTGGAACTCGCTCTGTAGACCAGGCTGGCCTAAAACTCAGAGATCCACCTGCCTCTGCCTCCTGAGTGCTGGGATTAAAGGCCTGCGCCACCTTTGTTTGTTTGTTTGATGGGATATTGTTTTGTAGCCTAGGATGACCTGTAAATCACGACTACTCTCCTATTTCTGCTTTTCAAATACTAGAGTGACAGGCACACACCACCACACCTAGCCTGGAGTCCTCGGCTCCCCTTTAAAAGGTAGGGCTACCAAGGAAGGGCCGCCTGTCCATCAGTTTTGCATCTCCGAAGAGCCCCTTGTCAATCAATCAGATCCACCCACCGCTCACCCGGCTCACCTTAGCCTTGGAGGTGAAGGCGGCCTTAGTGAACAGTTCGATAGGGAGGTGGGAGCTCATAAGGCGGGGGCTGGGCCGGTCTGAGAGGCTGAAGGCGCTTATGATGGTCTCGCACCAGGGTGCGCGCTGCCAGATGGGCTCCGAATGGATCCACGAGGGGTCCCCGTCTTTCAGGATTAAGCAGACGATCTCAATCATCCAGTTGGTACCTACCAGGACAACAGAAAGTTAGCTGGCAGTAAAAAGGGGGGTGGCGAGCTGTGGGGCTACACTCATAGTCTCCAGACCTTAGAGCCAGCTAAGAAAGCAGGACAGAGGCAGGGAACAGGGCTGGTGTGGTGGTCCATGGTGTCATTGCAGCACCCTGGGTGGAGGCCAGGGCAGCAGGAGCACCTGGAATTTCAGGCCTGTCTGAATTACAGTTTGAAACCCTGTCTCGGAAAGCAAAAAACAAACAAACAAAACAGCAACCAAAATTCATGGGTGTGGCGGTTGAATAAGAAAGGCCCCCAAAGGTTCATAGATTTGAAGGCTTAGCCACCAGGGAGTGGCACTATTTGAAAGGATTAAGAGAATTATTCTTCTTATTGGAAGAAGGGTGCCGCTGGGGTTCAGAAGGCCAAGCCAGGGTCTTTCTCTTCCTGCTGCATGAGGGCGTGGCTGTGGAACTCGAAGCATGTCTGCTGCATGCCAGCATACCACCACGTTCTGTGCTATGAGGACAATGGACTAACCCCCAAATAATGCTTTCTATTATAAGAGTCGCAGTGTCTCTTCACAGCAACAGAACACTGACGAAGATAAAGAGAGCTGGAGAAATGGCTCCACGGTCAGGAGACCCAACAGTGCTTGTGGAGGACCCAGGTTCGGGTCCCAGCACTAGCACGGCAGCTCACAGGCATCAGTAACTCCTGCTCCAGGGGATGCGATTTTCTAGCCTCTGCTGGCGATGCATACACACAGTGCACAGACATAAATGCATGTGAATTACCCATCCACATAGAATAAGAGTAAAGTAAAATAATATAAAATAAAATAAAGATTATTTTATGTGTGAGAATACACTGTCACTTGTCTTCAGACACTCCAGAAGAGGGCATCAGATCCCATTACAGATGGTTGTGAGCCACCGTCTGGTTGCTGGAATTTGATCTCAGGACCTCTGGAAGAGCAGTTAGTGTTCTTAACCCACAGAACCATCTCTTTGGCCCCATAAAAATAAAATTTAAAGAAAAATTTAAAAGTATATGAGCCAGGGGGTGGGTGGTGGCACACGCCTGTAATCTCAGCAGTCTGGGAGGCAGAGGCAGGAGAATTTCTGAGTTCAAGGCCAGCCTGGTCTACAGAATGAGTTCTAGGATAGCCAGGGCTATATAGAGAAACCCTGTCTCAAAAAAACCAAATCCAAAAAAACCAAAACCAACCAACCAAACAAAAGAAGTATATGAATTATATGAATGCTCTGTCTGCATATATACCTGCATGCCAGAAGAGGGCATCAGATCCTATTACAGATGGTTGTGAGCTACCATGTAGTTGCTGGGAATTGAACTCAGGACCTCTGGAAGAGTAGCCAGTGCTCTTAAGCACTGAGACATCTCTCCAGCATCCCTTAAATAAATTCTTTGATAAGAAAAGGCCCGGGCAGTGGTGGCGCATGCCTGTAATCCCAGCACTCTGGGAGGCAGAGGCAGGTGGATTGCTGAGTTTGAGGCCAGCCTGGTCTACAGAGTGAGTTCCAGGACAGCCAGGGCTATACAGAGAAACCCTGTCTTGAAAAAAACAAATCCAAATCCAAAAAGAAAGGAAGGAAGGAAGGAAGGAAGGAAGGAAGGAAGGAAGGAAGGAAGAGAGAAAGAAAGAAAAGGGTGTATGGAGAGATGGCTCAGTAGTTAGGAGTACTGACTGCTCTTCCAGAGGTCCTGAGTTCAATTCTCAGCAACCACATGGTGAATCACAGCCATCTGAAATGTTATTTGGTGCCCTCTTTTGGTGAGTCTGAAGACAGCGACAGTGTACCCATAAGTACAATAAACAAATATTAAAAAATAAAAAGAAATAAATAAAAAGAAAAGGTTTAGGGCCATCAAGATGACACAGAGAATGAAGATACTTGCTACCAAACCTGATGACCTGAATTGAATTCCAGTCCTAGGATTCACATAGTGAAAGGAGAGACCCAACTTCCATAGGTTGTCCTCTGTGGCACACACACACACACACACACACACACACACACACACATGTTTGGTGGGAAGACTATGTTGTTCTGGCCCTTTTCTGACCTCTGCAGGCAATGTGCACACATGCACAGGCATACATGCCATTAAAACACCCATATGCATAAAATATTATTATTATTGTTGTTTTCGAGATAGGGTCTTACTATGTAGCTCTGGCTGTCCTGGAACTCACTAGGCAAACCGGGCTGGCCTCAAATGCATAGACATCTGCCTGCCTTTGTCTTCTGGGTGCTGGGAATTAAAGGCAGTACACCTGACCAATTATTTTTGTGGTTTTTGTTTGTTTTGTATTGTCTTTTATCTGTTTATAGTAAGAGGGATTGAGTTGGGAGTTTCAGAAATGCTAGGCAGGGGCCACTGAGCCACATCCCCAGCCCCTCATTGGGGGATTCTAGGTAAGGCACTACCGCTGAGCTGAGACACACCCCCAGCCCCTCACTTGGGAACCCTAAGCAGGGTCTGTACTACTGAGCTACATCTTATTTCTTTTGACTTTTTTTTTTTTTTTTTTTTTTTGTCATGAAACACATTAAGGTCACACTAAGCAGCTGGGCGGTGGTGGCCCATACCTTTAATCCCAGAACTCAGCAGGCAGAGGCAGGCAGATCTCTAGGAGTTCAAGGCCAGCGTGGTCTATAGAATGAGTTCCAGGACAGCCAGGGCTACTCAGAGAAACCCTGTCACCACCACCACCAACAACAACAGCAACATATTCACATTAAGGGGTCCAGGATGACCTTGGGGGTTCTCCTTCCTCAGACTCTGGCCTAGCAAAGACAGCAGGCCCATGTCACTGCCTTGTGTCTGAATCTCTTAAACCCTCCTTTCAGCAAAGGAGCTGGAGTCAGGGGCTCGCCGCAGTGGGCTTCTGGCTCGCTCTCCCTAGCTCTGGCTACCGTTCTCATTTCTCAATGACCAGCAGAGGGCGCCAGAGGAATATAATTGTCCTACACTATTCTTAGTTGCTGCACGTGTCACCACTAACATTCTGCGAGCCTTTTAGGGGATACAGAATGACAAGAACCCTCCTCTACCAGGCAGGACATCTCAGGACCTCTCCAGTGAAGCTGAGTCTGGACACAGTAGCAAGGATGTCCTGCTCTGCAATTCATGACTCTGTGTGTGTGTGTGTGTGTGTGTGTGTATGTGTGTGTGTGTATGTGTGTATGCACACGCCATTTTCCCTGCAGAGGGAGGGGGTTAGTCCTGTGTCAGTTGCCTCTGTCTGTGAACTATGGCCAGTTCACAGTTGAAGCCCTTTACTGGGGACCTCAGCATTGTAACCATTTTGAGTTCCAAGTTGAGATGGCAACGTTTAATTACAATTGCAATAGTCAGGCCTGTTGACCCCCCCCAAAGTTTGTCCTTTTTCCAACAGAAACTGTAAGCCTTAAACCAACGCCTCTGCTCTCACCTCAAGCAGCCCGTTACCCTCCCTAGCTGCCTTCCCCTCCGAGCACGGCTGTTTTAAGGGCCCCGTGTAATTCCTCTCGTGTCCAGCTCATTTTCTTAGCATGTTCACACTTGCAGTCCAGAGGATGAGTCAGGGATTTTTATTTGTTTTGAGGTTTTTTTTTTGTTTTTATTTTTGTTGTTGTTGGGGTTTTTCTGTTTGTTTTTGAGACAGGGTTTCTCTGTGTAGCCCTGGCTGACCTGGAACTCACTCTGTAGACCAGGCTGGCCTCGAACTCAGAAATCCACCTGCCTCTGCCTCCCAAGTGCTGGGATTAAAAGCGTGTGCCACCACTGCCGACTTGTTTGTTTTTTTTTTTTAAGATTTATTTATTTATTTATTTATTTATTTATTATGTGTAAGTACACTGTAGCTGTCTCCAGACACCCCAGAAAAGGGCATCAGATCTCATTATGGATGGTTGTGAGCCACCATGTGGTTGCTCGGATTTAAACTCAGGACCTTTGGAAGGGCAGTCAGTGCTCCTAATCTCTGTAGCACCTTTTGTTTATTTTAATTAATTAATTTATTATTATTATTATTATTGGTTTTTTTGAGACAGGGTTTCTCTGTGTAGCCCTGGCTATCCTGGAACACAGACCAGGCTGGCCTCAGAAATCCGCCTGTCTCTGCCTCCCAGGTGCTGGAACTAAAGATGTGTGCCACCACTGCCGGCTCTTTAATTTCTTCTTAAGACAGGCTGGCTTTAAACCCAGTCTGCAGCTGAAGGCAAAGGTGGCCTTTAACTCCTGAGCCTCTATTACTTTCCCCTCTGACGTGCCGGGATTACAGATGTGCCGGGGTTACAGATGTGCTGGGATTACAGATGTGTTGGGATTACAGATGTGCCGGGATTACAGATGTGTTAGCCTCAGCTGCCAACACAGCCTGGAATTATCCAGAGTCTCAGCTGGGGACTGACTTCATCGCCTGAGGACCTGTTTGTGATGCGTTTTCTTTTTATATTATTATTTATTTGTTTAACTACAATTCTTGATTATTCACTATTTGTTTCACTATGTAGCCCTGGCTGACCTGGAATTTGCTACTTAGACCAAGTTGGCCTCAAATTCACCTGCCCCTACCCCTGCCCCTGCTCCTGCCCCTGCCCCTGCCCCCTTAGTGCTTAGATTAAAGACATATGCTGCCGCGGGTGGGCACATTCTTGATTGCTAATTGATATAGAAGGTCCCAGCCCTCTCAGGGCAGTGCCCCTCCTGGGCAGGGGGCCTGGGTTTTATAAACAGCTGAGCAAGCTATAGGGAGCAAGACAGTCACAGCAGGATCCTGCTTGATTTCTGTCTCAGTTCCTGACTGAGTTCCTGGCCTGCCTTTCCTCTCTGAGAGGCTGTGGCCAGGAAGTGTAAGCCACACGGGCCGTTCTTCCTTCGGTTGCTTCTGGTCAGGTGACCTGTCATAGCAACAGCACAGAAAAGCAGAATGCTCACTTGCTTTCCGTATCTGTGAAGACTGTGTAGCATTCTGTGTGTGAATTCAAACGAAACGGAGAGGAAGAACATCCTCTACAAACACGTCACGCAGCGGGCGTGCTTCTAGGTTCAGAGAACAGGCGATAGCCAGGGCAGACCAGGCTCTCAGAGAGAGCCAGATAAACTGGACCCAGTGGGTCGGTGGAGATTTAATCAGTGAGACTGTGCCTGGCAGCACGAGAACCTGAGACACTGAGGCGGCAGGACCAGAGGTTCGAGGCCAGCCTGGGCTACATGAAATCCTTTCTCGACAAAAATGAACAACTGGCCCACCAAAGCACATGTGGCTGATGGTGCTCAGTGCTGTGAAGGCTTGGGGACACTATTGTAGCCCTAGAGGGGAGGGGACATTAGCCAGGCTCACAGAGTCTCCCTGGAGCAGGGACTTAGTGCGCAGTGCACAGGAAGATGCCTCCAGCTGAGGACAAGGCCCCCAGGTTCTGCAAAACAGGCTCCTTCCCCCACTCCTCTCTTCTTCCCTGAGCCCAGGCTAGCACTCCAGGTACCTGATTTGGGGTAGGTGACAATGAAGATGTCGTCGTCCCGCACGTTGCTCGTGTTCTCGGCCAGACTGAGGCTCTCGGGCGAATACAGGCCGACGGGAAAGGGGATACCTTTGTACCTGAAGTATTCACCTTGCAGCTTCTGGCTGTGAGAGGAGACACGTGTGAGGAAGAACGAGGAGGTGGGTGAGGGTTGTAGGGCGAGAGTCGCAGAGTCCTCCACTCCACCCCAGGGAGGAGCATCCTCTATCTGAGCCTCGCGTGTCCACCCGAAAAGTGGATCCGCTTCAACCGCACCACAACAGTCCCAGTATGTCACATTTATTATCCCCACGTTACGGGTGTAGAAAGCAGAGCCTCGAGGGCGGGAGTGACTTGCCCAAAGCCACGCAGCCGTCAGGAGGAAGGGTCCTTCATGTCTGCCAACTGGAGCTAAGTGTTCTCCCAACGTTTATTCCACATCCCAACCCTGGAGGGCGACACCACGTCATCAGACCATTTTCCGAATGAGGAGCCCAAGCCAAAGGTAGCAGGTGCCCCCGCCAACACTGCACGCTGCAGAGCCCATGTGAGAACCCGCGATGACTCACTGGGAAGCTAAAATGATCTAGCTGCTTATCCCAAAGCCATGACGCATTTACGCAGCCACGGAACTGAGTTTCCGAAGAGAAGACTGAACCTAGGCCTTTCAGAATGGTGCAAGAAGGGTCCTACTACCGAGCCACACCCCAGCCCCTTGCTGGGGGATTCTAGGCAGGGGCTCCACCACCGAGCCACGCCATGACCCTCTATTAATTTGTTGGAGACAGGGTCTCACTAAGCTGTTCTGGCTGGTCTTGAACTTTTGATTCTTGTGTCTCAGCCTCCTAAGTAACTATGATGACAGATTTGGGCCACCAGGCTCATCTAGGACACATATTTTATCTAGTGATTTTTTTTTTTTAGTGACGGAGCTTGAGCTTTGGTGCTGACACATTAGGCCGTCATTCTGCTACCAAGCTACAATCCTTGGTTTCATGTTTTGAGGGAAGAAGAAACAGCAGCATACTGCTTCATTCTGAAGACGTGCACCCACTGAAAGCTCCTAAGAGCAGCCTGGCCGCCGCCTGCTGGGGCTGCTTCACTCTCTTGACTGGTGGGACTGAGAATCCTCAGTCAGACAGTCCTGGCGTCTGTCCCTGGATGCATGTCACTTTACCTTAGCGAGTGATTCCCACACTCCACCACTGTGTGGCAGTGCCATCAGTGTCCCAATAAAGCCCTCTGCATGTCCCCTGTCTCTTCACGCAGGGGACAGGGGACCCAGGGAGGTTAGGATAGACAGAGCTGTGGTCATCACCAACTGCTCTTAAAACACCTTGCCATGGGCGAGACCAGTGGGTCACGCTGATCATTCCCAACACTCGGAAGGTTGAGGCAGGGGGACAGAAAACTAAAGGACAACTCCAAAAGTATGGGGAGACCAGTCTCAAAAAGTAAAAGACACTGGGACGGGCAGAGCACGCATTTAATCCCAGGACTCATGAGACAGAGACAAGCAGATCTCTGACTTTGAGGCCAGCCTGGTCTACAGAGTGAGTTCCAGGACAACCAGGGCTACACAGAGAAACCCTGTCTTGACTCCCCTCATCCCCCAAAAAGGGAGCTGGAGAGATGGCTCAGCAGTTTAGAGTACTTACGGTTATTTTAGGGGACCCAAGTTCTGCTTACAATATCTATATTAGACACAAATTTCAGTTCTAGGGGATCTGACACCCTCTTCTAGCACCCATACACACACACACACACACACACACACACACACACACACACAGGTACAGACACACAGACATACAGACACAGATACACAGACACACACAGAGACATACAGACACAGATACACAGACACATACACACAGACACATATACAATAGACATACAGACATACACAGACACACACAGAGACATACACACAGATACACACACACACACAGACATACACATACACACAGACACACACACAATAGACACACACACATACATAGACACACACAAAGACATACAAATAGACCCCCCCACACACAGACATAAACATATAGACACACACAGAGACATACATAGACATACATATTACACACATACACACAGAAACACACACAAATACAGTGAGATATATCTTAAAAACAAATCAGGCCAGGCGGTGGTGGCACATGCCTGTAATCCCAGCACTCTGGGAGGCAGAGGCAGGTGGATTTCTGAGTTCGAGGCCAGCCTGGTCTACAGAGTGAGCTCCAGGACAGCCAGGGCTATACAGAAAAACCCTGTCTCGAAAAAAACCAATTCCAAAAAAACCGGGGGAAAAAAAAAAAGAAAGAAATCGGAAAGTTTGCAGTGTAAAGTCCCCTGGTGAGGGGATAGGGGCGTGGCTCAGGGGTAGAGACCCTGCCTAGAATAATGATGTTGACAATCAGAGTTTGTCTCTGAGGTAAAACTCAGACACATGAATGATAAAGAATTCAGGAATGTTCTCTGTGCCTTGGGGTTTTTTGGTATAGACATGGGCATAATTCCTGCTACCTCACAGCATTTTGTAAAGTACTCAGAACTCTGTCTAACATGGAGAAAGCATTGTATCAAAGTTGGTTAAATTTCCATGGAGAAGAAAGGCAGGGGGCTGGCTGTAAGTGGTCAGCATATAGCCTGCTTTGAAGCTCACATCCCATAAATCTGAGACGCTAAGGAAGAACCATTTTGTACATCAGTGGACCGCATTATCCAGGCCCTGTTCAGGCCGGCCTGCAATGCAGTGTGCCTTGTAAGTTGTAAATTCTCTAGATACTACATTCGTTCAGTGATGTTATCATTTGTGGTTGTTGGGGTTATTTTTCCCTCTAGGTTGAACCCCAGGGTAAAATTTGTGACATCACCAGTTTCCAGGCAGATTTGGCTAAACGGGCAGGAGCAGTGAGGGCACCGGTTACCAGGCAGATTAGCTGGTGGAGGCCTGCCTGTGGCAAAGCCTAACGTGTCTTGCCTCCTTGAGCCTCAGTTTCCTCACCTGTCACAAGCAGACAGCAATAATTACTGCTTCAAGCCTTCAGCCCTACTGAGGATTATGAGAGCTTGTATATCTTAAGTGCTGGGCTTTTAAGAGATACTTGGTGGCTAGCCCCAGGTATGATAAAGTCTTTGATCTCATCAACTTCTTGACAGAGCTATTTCTTTCTCATGACAGGAGTGGGAAACTGAGTCACCTTCCAGGGAAGGATCTTGTGCCCTTAGGCGCCCTGAAATTGGTCCTGGATAAGTAAGTAAATGAATATGGACGCCTGCCCACTGTTCCGCCAGTTTAAAGGAAAGAATCTCTAGACGCAGCTCAGGCCCTGAGTGGCCGAGTGGCGGGGAAATGGGGGCTGCTGGCACTCTAAGTCAGACGGGAGGCGGTGAATGAGGGAGAGAGCGACGGCTGAATGTATGAACGAGTGGGTGAAAGAAGGAGGGAATGAATGAATCGACGCACGATGACACCAGAATGAACGATAGAGTCGAGGAATGTCCCTGAGCGCTTGTGTCCCCTCCCTTTCTTGTGCCTTCAACCCTGCGTACCTTAGGGACTTCACCAGCCAGGATGTGGAACTCTTGAGTCTCTGTAGGCCCCCCTCCTCCGTCCCACCTCCGCCCCAGCTCTGGCCTCCGCCTGGCCTTTCCCCTCTGCTGTGTCCATTTCTCTAACTCCCGGCACCCCTAAGGTCTCACAGCCTCTGGGTTTTACATCTTGTGCTTTCCTGAGTCCCCAAGCCAACAGCCACAGATGTCTCTCCCCGGCTAGAGATGAGGGCTTGTCCCTGAAGGCAGCCAGCTCAGTTCCTATAATGGAGAAGAGAAAAGGGCTGAATTTGGACAGGTTTCCATGTCAGGAGATGGAAGGAAGGAAGGAAAGCCGCCATCACCTATAACCTAACCCGCCGTAGTTATCACATTATAATCCTGCCTCCACCGAGGCCCCTAGTCAGCTCTTCCCCCTGCAGGCAAGGACCCATCCAGCGTGGGGTGCACCTGCTCTCCCCATGTTTAGAACCACAATTCCTGTCTTACTGACAGTACTAGCCATGCTGTTACAAGAACCCGCGAGCGCTCCCACCTGCTGTCCCTCTATGCCACCGTCCCTGTCTGCCCAACACACCGGCCTTATTTCTCCTCCTGCACCGAGTTGATCCAGCTATAGCGGTTTTACACAGGCTTTTCCCATAGCTTCCAGTCCTCTACAGACTCTTGCCCTCCCCATGTGAAATATGCCACAATGGTACTAAACATCATCGAGGCCACCGGATGGATGACAGACTGGCCACCACTAACACACACACACACACACATGTCCCCTCTGGCTTGTTTCTGGTCACACAGCTCAGGCTGAATATTGTCTCCCTAAACATGGACAGGGCTCACAGAGGCTTTATTTCAAGACTTTTGTATTTCAGAAAAAGCACACATCGGGTGCCTTGGGAAAGGGTCCTGAGTCTACGTTTACAGACTCTTCCCACACACCTTCCGCAGCCTCAGAGACATTCCCCCAGTCTTATCAACTGTCCGTGTTTTGGCTCTGACAGGCTCCATAAGGCCGGGCATGCACAGCTTCTACCTGTGGAGTCTGCCAGCTCTGTGACAGGTTTAGATTTTGGAGTTCTGGGGTTTCAGATCTCCAGATGGAGGCATCAAGCTGTACATTCTGGATATCTTCTCTGTCCAGGGGCTTTCAACAGGGAAGAATGGTTTTCTTTAGATTAACTGATTTATATGTGTGAATGATTTGCTTTTTATTTTTTTATTTTATTTTATTTTATTTTATTTTTTTTGGTTTTCTGAGACAGGGTTTCTCTGTGTAGCCCTGGCTGTCCTGGAACTCACTCTGTAGACCAGGCTGGCCTTGAATGCCCTGGAACTGACATTACAGACGGTTGTGAGCAGCTTTGTGTGTGCTGAGACTTGAACCCGGGTCCTCAGCACGAGCAGTAGTGTTCCTATCCACTGAGCCACCCATCCAGACTTCAACAGTTGTTTATTTTTGGTCTGTCTGTCTTTTTTTGTTAATATCTCCAAAATACTCCCAGCACTGCCTTCACTAGAGACAGCTTCCACCACACATCAGTGTCTGCTGAAGGAAGGGGATTTTTGCCACACAGTCCTCCCCAACTTGGCGGATTCACTCAGCAACACTGTGAGGCATCTGATGACCTGTGACTTATAGAGGAGACGATGGAGGTCCAGAGAGGCTGAGCCACCTGCCTAAGGTCACACAGCCATGGAGGGCAGAGCAGATTAGGAGGATAAGAAATTGGCCTAGGCTCTTCTGAGACGCCCTGGGCATACTGTATCCAGCCCCACCCCAGTGTCAGTCCCATAAACTGATCAATGTAAGATCAATATCATTATCTTATAATTCACACACCTCAGTGAAGTATCATACCACGGGCAAAGCTTCGCAGCACTATCTCCTCCTGGGTGTTTAACCGTGAGAAACAAAACATTCCCTCAACAGCTTGCCCCGGAAGCTGTTGGACTTGGGTTTGGCCCCCAGCACTGCCATAAAAGCCCGAGGTGGGGGAGTTGGCCTCTGTCCCTGTCACCCCAGCACTAGGAAGGCGGGTCCTTGGAGCTCACTAGCCAACCAGTCTACTCCAACCTGCAGGATTTCAGTCAGTGAGAGAACCTGTCTCAAAAGAAGGTAGATGCACTTGGCAAGATGGCTCAGCAGGAAAAGCCACAGCCTGCCAGGCCTAAGGACCAGGCCTAAGGACCAGGCCTAAGGACCAGGAGCCTCCCAGAACCTCCTGTGAAGGCAGAGCATTGACTCTTGCAAGCTGTCTTTTGACCTATGAGCACTGCCACTGCATGCATAGATATGTAAATGCACAGATATGTAAATGATGGGTGACTCCTCTGCAGGTCAAGGTTAACATCTGGCTTTCACATTCATCCTTGCATCTGTGCACCTGAACACATACACACCACACACACACACAAATCACACACACAAATCACATACACAGACACACCACACACACAAATCACACACACAAATCACACACACAGACACACCACACACACACACACACAAATCACACACACAGACACACCACACACACACACACACAAATCACACAGACACACCACACACACACACACACACAGACATACCACACACAGACACACCACACACTATACACACAAACACCACACACATGCAGACACACTGTACCACACACACAGACACACCACACACACACACACACACAGACATACCACACACACACACAGACACACCACACACTATACATACAAACAACATACACACACACACACACACACACACACTCCCAATGAAGCTGCAATAGACAACAGAGATGAAAAGGTGCCTCTGTGATGCTAAGGTGCTGGGGGAGGCAACTATGGGCCCCAGACAGCAGCTCTGGAAATCAGAGTGGGAGACGGCTCTGTACACTCCCGGCCCACTAGAGAACACCCACTTTCTTGGAATTTCTAGCCTGTGACTGAACTCACAGGAACAGAAAGCAAATGCAGCCACATTGTCGGGGAAGCAGGGCACCGTGCAGGCTGTCGGGGGAAGATGGGTAAGTCCAGGGCCTTTCAAGGACTTTAGGAATCCCCCGAGGACACGTGTGTCACATCTCCTGAGGTGTAACATGCTTCCTCCGACATCAATTTCGCTGGATTGCTGCTGTTTTGTTTCGTGAGACAAGGCTTCACTAAGTAGCCCAAGTTCAACTCAGATTCCCGGCAATCCTTCTGCTGTTGTCTCCTTAGCGCAGGGATTACAGTGTGCACCTTCACACCAGCTCTATGTGGTGCTGGACGTGGAACCTGGGGCCTCATGTACGCTGGGCAACTGTAGTGGCTGTTCCTGGTTGTCAGCGTGACTATATCTGAATGAACTACCATCCAGGATTGGAAGGCTCACCTGTGATCCTAATCTGGAGGCTGACATACAAGTTTCTGACCTGGATCTCAGCATGGAGATCTTGAGGCATAGAGGCTATGAATTCCAGAAGATTAAGACAGGGAGATCTCTGAGTTCAAGGTCATCAGGGATTAAAGGTGTGGTGGCACAGACACACACTGGGCCACACCCTCTGCTGGAGACCTACATAAGGACATTGGAAGAAGGAAGATTTACTCTCTCTCTCCTTCACCTGCTTGCCTCGTGGGAATGAGCAACTGCTAGATCCTTCCATCCACCGCTGCTGCTGACCATTGCTGGGGAGTTGGACTACAGACTGTAAGTCATCGACAAAGTCCCTTACTATATAGAGACTGCCCATACGTTCTGTGACTCTAGAGAGCCCTGACTAATACAGCAACTAAGTCAAATCCTGAACCTGTGGATTAAGAGACTCATGCAGATAAACAACGATGGTCAGGCTGGCCAGGGACTCTCTTGCCTGTTCAGGATGTTTGAGAAGGAACCTCACCACACCACTGCCTCTCTTCTGGAGGACACGTGAGCAACAGGCAAAGATGTGTCGGGCTCTTTCACTGGAGGGCGGACAGTCTGTCGTCACTCACTGTTAGTTCATGAGCCCCGGGCCTCTAAGAACACTGACAAGCCCAGTGACACCTTCTGTCCTTGGGCCTGATTCAGACAGCTCCATACGATGTCATTAGAAACATCAGAAAGTAATGTGGGTCTGAGACAGGAGGATTTTGCAAATTTAAGACCAGCCTGAGCTACAAATCCAGACCATGTCTTTTTTTTTTAAATCTATTTTAATGTATGAGCGCTCTGCTGCATATACATCCGCCTGTCTGAAGAGGGCGTCAGATCCTATTACAGATGGCTGTGAGCCACCGTGTGGTTGCTGGGAATTGAACTCAGGACCTCTGGAAGAGCAGTGGGTGCACTTAACTGCTGGGCCGTCTCTCCAGCCCCAGACCATGTCTTATAATAAAGGAAGTGGAAGAAGAGAAGAAGGAAGGAAATGAGAAAGAGAAGGAGAAGACAGACGAGAGGGAGGAGGAAAAAGAAGAAGAGAGAGGAGGGAGAAGGGAGAGGAAGAGGGAGAAGATGTGGAAGGGGAGGAAGGAGAGGAGGAGGGAGAAGGGAGAGGAAGAGGGAAAAATGAGGATGGGGAGGAGGAAAGAAAGGAGGAGGGGGGAAGTAGAAGAGGGAGAGGAGAGGAGGAGGGAAAGGGAAGAGAAGAGAGGAGGAGGGAGAGGGAGAGGGAGAGGAGGACAGAATTAATCTCAGACAGGAGCTCTGCAATAGGACATTTCCATTTTGGTCACAGGAGGTCAGAGGCAGCCCTCTGAGGAGGTGATATACAAAAAACCCCTAAGAGGGCAAGGAAGCAACTGTGGATCTCAGAAGGACCCGTGCGTGGGATCTGATGTCTGGGAAGACGGTCGCCCTAGTCCAGCCAGCCCCCATGGTCACCGCTGCCAGGGGCCTGCGATTCACGTTGGGACATGCTCAGCAGAGTGCCCCGGCCTGAGCCAGCTTAGTTACATCATGGCCAGTGTTTCCAGCAAAGTCCAGCCGCCCTGCCTGTGTCTGCCAGATGTCCTTCCTCACAGCCCTGCTCACCTCCACGCTGCCTTCTGCAGCGCGTGCATCTGTGCCAGCGTCCCCAACTCCACTCGGCAGGATGACTCACACTTAGCCAGAGCCAGAGACAATCTACCCAGCCGACACTGGCTCGCCCTCGCTGGGAGATTCGGTCCCAGCGTTATTTCTGTGATGCTTGGCAGGCAGGCACCGACAGCACCACTGCGCTGTTCTCCACCTTGTTTACTCTGTGGTCACCACTTAACACTTAGTGTTTCTTTTCTTTGCCTGTTTCCTTCTTTCAGTGAATCTTCCCCAATAGTAAAGGAGCTGTGAACCTGTGCTACCTTCGAGACAGGGAGAGGAGGGAGAGGTGGGTGAGGGGCAGTTGTGTTTGTTACATGAACAAACAGCCACGGCCCCACCCCTGACATGTAGGGATGCAGAGATGACCTTGAGGAAGAACCCGGTGAAGGACACGAGATCTTGACTGCAGCACCGAACGGAGCCAAGAGGAGGAAAAGAGAGCTCAGGAAACACCTGCTGCCGGCCAACACAGAAACGGGTTTCTATCTTATTTGTTTGTTTGCTTGTTTCTTTCTGAGTTATAATTTTTCTGTGTAGGCTGGCCTGGACCAGGCCGGTCTCAAACCAAGAGATCCGAGTGCTGCGGTGTGTCTCCATCTTGGCAGTATCCTCAGATGGCACCCTTTACATTTCTGAAATTCACTACACAAGCATCTGCCGTAAAGAAGCCGGGAGACAAACTGAGCTTAGTCATCCGCGGCCTGGAATGTGTGGGGGCCAAAGGTCTTGGTGCTTGTGCCTCGGGTTAAAATGAATGAAGCTGGATCTGGTGGGACAAGCCTGTCAGCACGCCACCCTCACGAGAGGTTGAGGCAGGAGGATCTTGATTTTAAGGCCAGTGTGTGAAACTTAGTGAGACCCAGTTGCGAAACAAAAAGAAAAAGAGGGAGCCCGGCATGGCTGGCGTGCCCAGCATGGTGGCTCACACCTTTAATCCCAGCGCCTGGCAGGCAGAGACAGGTAGATCCCCAAGAGTTCTAGGCCAGCCTGGTCTACATAGAGAAACCCTGCCTCAAAACACAAAACAAAATGTAAAAGAAGGGGTGTGGTATGGCTGATGGTAGAGCACTGGCCAGGCATGCCAAGGTCCTTCCTGGGTTCAATCCCCAGTGTTCTCCAAAACAGACAAATCTATTTAGGTTGTAAAACAGGTCTAGCTGTAAATCACACATGTGCCAGCAACCATGTGTTCATGAGTGAGCAACTGCCAAGGTTATCGCCACGTGAGCTTCAGGAGAGAAACCTATGTGTGTTGTGTGTGTGTATATGCATGCATGTGTATTATGTGTATGCACAGGCATGTGTTGTGTACATGAGTGTGTACATGTGTGAAGTACATGTGCATGTGTCCTGTGTGTTCATGCATGTGTTTTGTGTGTGTGCATGCTTCTATGTACTTGTATGTGTACATGTGTATGTTGTGTGTTTTGTGTGTGTGCATGTGTATGAGTGTGTGTTCATGTATGTGTGTTTATGTGCATGTGTATATGCATTGTGTGTATGTTGTATGAGTACATGCATGTATGTGTAGTGCATGTGTGTGCATGTATGCATGTGTGTTATATATGTGTGTGTTGTATGTGTGAGTAAATGCATGTGTATATGCTGTATGTGTGAGTGCATGCATGTGTGTATTGCATGTGTGCATGCATGCATGTTATGTGTGTATGTTGTGTGTGAGTACATGCATGCATGTATATTGCATGTGTGTGCATGCATGCATGTTATGTGTATGTTGTATGTGTGAGTGCATACATGTGTGTATGCATGTGTGTGCACACATGTGTGTTGTGTACGTGTGTGTGTGTGTGTTGTATGTGTGAGTGCATGCATGTGTGTGTGCAGTGAGCATGCGTGTGTGTGTGTTCACCTCACTGGCTTCATGTTGGCCCTGGGACTCCTGCTCGAAGTCTCACTCCTCCCAGCTTCACTGAGAGCAAACCTCACAGCTCACTCTCTCACCAGCTTGTTTACAGCTTGGTGACAGTATCATAAATGCTCTCGCCCATCTACACTCATCTCACACACCACCCCAAGCCACTGCCAGGCAATGGTGGGATTGAACCCAGGGCCTGGGATGTGCTGTGCCAAAGCTTTGCCACCGAGTCACACCCCAGCCCCTCACTGAGGGATTCTAGGCAGGGCTCTACCACCGAGCTGTGCAAAGAATCCCCCACTCAATATGTTATTTTCTTTTTTTAATTAAAACTTTTCTTCCAGGGCTAGAGAGATGGCTCAGGGGTTAGGAGCAGTGGCTGCTCTTCCAGAGAACCCAGGTCCAGTTGCCAGGACCCACATGGTGGCTCACACCATCTATAGCTCCAGTTCCATAGGGTCTGATGCCCTCCATAGGTACCAGGCACATATGGTACATAGACATACATACATGCAAAACACCCATACATATGAAATAAAAATAAATACACATACATACATACATACATACATACATACACAAAAAGTATTTTCACTTTAAAAAATGGTCCCATCAAAGTAGATTTTAACAAGCAGAAGCCACAGTCAGGAGACAGGACTTCCCAGGCAGTGTGCAGCCTCCCTGCCCACCAGTCCTGACGGCCCTGCTACTCTCATATTCTCCATTCCAGGGTGAATGAGACTAGCCCTGGGCTTTCTAGAATGTCGTCCTAAGAGCTATTCCCTGGTATGTGGTTGCTTTTGCTCAGGGAAAGGTGGTTAACACTTCCAAGTTTGTAAAAGAAGTTGCCTTTGCCTGTGGAAGGGCTCTGTTTAGATCCCAGAGTGTGAGGGTGCTCTAGTCAATGACACAATTGGACTAGGCATAGGCCTGGTCACACAGGCCTGCAATCTCAGTTTTTGGGAGACTGAGGCAGGAGGATTGCTTTGAATTTGAGGGCAGCTGAGGCTACAGAATCTGCCTCAAAATAAAACAAAGCAACACAAAAATTTAAATGGTGTTTTAAATGCCAGCAGCTGATTGACCACACAGAATGCCTCCTTCAGATTCTGAGGTACGACTCTCAGATTGTTGGTCCATCTGAGAGACGAGGACAGAGACTGGGGGACGTGCAGTGACGACTGACAGAGACATACCTTTGGTTCAAGGTTCTCCCAGATCTGTCCTTTGCAGGCCTTCGGTCTCCTTGAAGGGCCTGCAAGGCCTCCTACCTGCCTGCTTTTGTTGGGCTCAGTCTGTTCCCTAATGCTCCACGCTCTGCCACACCAGGTCTCCTAGAGGCCTCTTGCCTGGGGCTCTTTCTGCTTCTTTCTGATATGCTCCCCCATGTTCCAAGCCCCTACTGTGTGCCTTTGTTGCACTGAACTTCACACAGACCCAGGGTGTCATGTAAAGCCACAGCTAGGAGCCACATGTGGCTCCTGAGTACTGGACATGTGACCACAGGGCCGGGGATAGAGGCTCTGACCCTACCCCTTCGGTTACTGACTTAGCATCAGTTTTGACACTGGGAAGCTTTACCAGCAGCCTGGGAACAGCCAGGGCCTGCTAGCCGACTTGTCAGCTGTGACCTCAATGAGATCAAAATGCAAATGGCATCTCTCCCCGTGCAGAGCAGATGGCTGAGCGGTCACTAGACAGAGAAAGCACACAGCACAGATCTCAGGCTTAGTGTGGGAAGAAGTAGCTCTACTTAATTTATATTTTAGGTTTTTTTTTTTAAAGACAGGGTCTCTGTAGCCCAGGCTAGCCTCCACTTGCAGCCATCCTTCTGCCTCCACTTCCAACATGCTGAGATGACAGCTGTAAGCTTTCAGACTCATTTTAGTCATGCCATCAAGGAGACATTTACCTGGAGGCTCATGCAGGTTCTAAATAAGCAAGGTGTCGATAGAGGCATTGGCCAGAATTTCCCACTGCATGCGGATACTGCTCGGTGCCAATGCCCCTCCTTGCCTGGAATCCCTCAGTGGGGGGCTGGGTGTGGCTCAATGGTCCTGACAGGCATGAAGGCCTGGGTTTCATCCCACCTAACACAGCTAAGAAGAGGAAGAGGGTCAGAGCTGAGGAGATGGCCCAGTGACTAAAATGCTTGCTGTCCAAACCTAAGTACCTAAGTTCAGCTCCTCAGCACCTGTGGAAGGGTCGGGAACTGCGGTGTGGGCCTGTGTCTCAGAGCCGTGGTGTGTGCCCGTGTCTCAGGGCCATGGTGTGTGTCCCTGTCTCAGAGCCGCAGTGTGGTGTGTGTCCGTGTCTCAAAGCTGTGGTAGGGCAGAGAAAAGCAGATCCCTGGGACTCTCTGACCAACCAATCTAGTAAGATGGGAAGCTCCAGTTTCTGTAAGAGAAACTCTATCTCAAAAACTAAAATAGAGGAGTTACAGAGATGGCTCAGCAATAAAAAGCACTTGGTGCTCTTACAAAAGGACACAAGTTCGGATTCCAGAGCCCATGTCAGGCAGATGCTGCCTCTTATAACTCAGCTACAAGAGATCTGGTGCCCTCTTCTGACATCCTATGTCACTTGTAAAAACATGGTGCTTGTGCGCATGCACATAGACACACACACACACACACACACATACACACACGCTTAAATAAAAATGTGAAAGGTAACAGAGGAAGAGGCCAATCTCCGGTCTTCACGCGCACGGGTGCGCATGCCAGCACACATGTGCACACAGTGCCTCCGTCACATCTGGAACTAGCCCCAAAAGAAAAAAGAAAGAAAGAAACAGGAGAAAAAAAGGAGACGGAAGGTCCAGTGGACACTGCAGACGGAGTGAGCCCGTGGCAGGCCTGGTTGAGGTGTGCTCCGAGGCCACGCCTAGCTCCTCGATCCTCCTGCCCCCCATTTCTGGGCTCAAGAGGGCATACTGGCATTTGGGAAAGGAAGTAGGAAAACCCAGCTAAGAATGGCAACTCAGTGTTGTTATTTCCCAACACTTGGGAGGTTGAAGCAGGAGGATGGCCCTAAGTCCTGGGCCAGCCTCGCTCTGAAGAGCTTGAAAGTGCTCACCCGGAAGACTTGAGTTTAGCTCTGGGCATCCACACTGGGCAGCTCACAATTGCTTGTGTAGCTACAGACTGGGGAATCTGAGTCTTCTGACCTCTGTGGGCACCCACATTCACACACACACACACACACACACACACACCCGTACAGAAACACATAAAAATCAATCAATAAAACAGTCTTTAAAAAAAAAAAAACCAAATGGCTCTTCCCCCGCTCCCCCAATCCCTCTTCAGGACAGACCCCTCCACATGGAGTATCAATGTTCCCAGGTGTCACCCACTTGACAGCAGTTGTAGCTCCTCTGGCCGTCTATCCCTGGGGCCTGCTCAGAGCTCAGAGCACTGAGTCCTTACTTCCTGGGCCCTGGGCCCTTCCTGGAGCTTCTAGTTCTCATAGCTATCAGGATACCCTTATTGGCTCAGCATTTGACTAACATCTGCTGGATCCCGCATTTCTTCCCATCATGCACCCTCACACTGGGACGGCCCACTCCCTAGCCTCTGTCCAATCAGCAGCCCCCGAGGGGCCATAAAGCTCTCTGGACTATGAGCATCTGCTTCTTCTCCTTTTTACCAAGGGGCCTCTACTTGCTCACTCGACCCCAGGTAGGTACCGCCGACCTGTGTTTACTGCTTAGAACCTTTCTAATAGCTCCTCGAGCAGAGACCCCAGCTCCGTGTTAAAAGGTCTGTGAGATCTCCCCAAGGTTGAGATGTAGGACCGGAGATTAAAAAACTGCCCGGAAGACCTGACATTCCGACTATTCTAGAGGATAGGGGTAAGAGGATCCCATGTTCAAGGGCAACCTGAATAACTTACCAAGAAAGACTATGTCCCAAACTAAGAAGGAAAAAGATAGTGGAGTGGCTATGGAGATAAGGTCCTGGCTGCGTGATCTGATGACCTGAGTTCCATCCCTGGGATCAGCATGACCGAAGGAGAGAACCAACCCTAGAAAGTCATCCTCTGATCTTCACATGGGTGTGACATTCACAAGGCCATACAAGAGCACAGATAAACAGACATGGTACAAATTTTGTAGAGAGAAGACTGAGAGTGTGGCTCGGCGGTAGAGCCCATGACTAGAGTCCACCAATGAGAGGCTGGGGGTGTGGCTCAGAGGTAGAGCCCTTGACTAGAGTCCTCCAATGAGAGGCTGGGGGTGTGGCTCAGAGGTAGAGCCCTTGACTAGAGTCCTCCAATGAGAGGCTGGGGGTGTGGCTCAGAGGTCAGAGCCACTAGAGTCTACCAATGAGAGGCTGGGAGTGTGGCTCAGAGGTAGGGTCCTTGTGAGGCCCAGTGTTCAATATCCAGCACCGGAAAAACCAAAGCAGCCAACAGAGATTTCTGGGCAGGACACTTTCTCTACACTCAGACAAACAAGCCAGGGGCTTCTCTGGTTCTCGGCTCAGATGTTCTCCATAAGATATATGGAACTCCCCAAGGGAGCGCTCACTGAGCCTCCTGGCCAGAGAGGCCTACATTCCTTCCAGGTGCTGTTCCTTCCCAACTTCTTCCTTCCCAAATCTAGGGCAGGAGACTTTTTGCTTTCTGTGCCTGAGATCTTGACTTTATACTAATTACATCTGGATGTCCTTAGGCAACCCTCCTTATTCCTCTTTTCTCTCTTCTCTTCTGTTCTCTTCTCTTCTGTTCTCTGGTTCTTCAAAACTGGCTTTCTCTGTGGGGCCTTATCTGACCTGGAACTCCCTATATAGATTAGACTGGCCTTGAACTCACAGATCTGCCTGCCTCTGCCTCTTGGGTGCTTGGGATTAAAGGCGTCCACCACCACCACCCAGCCCAGACACCTTGTTTTTGTTTTTTTAAAGACCTAGTCTAGCCTTGACCTCACTATGTAGCCAAGGATGGCCATGTTCTCCTTTCCACTTGCGTCACCAGAGTGCTGGAGTGCCTGACTGCTGCAGTGCACTCCGCACTGAGCCATGGCCCCAGGCTTCTGCTGTCCTTCAGAGTCCTCCTGACCCACGTGAGGCCTGAGAGATGCCTTCACATAAAGCACACTGCCACATAACCAACCCCATTATCTAGAACGTGAACAAGGGCCAAATCTGCTGACAGTCCTTTAGCCCAAATTAAATCCTGAATAGTTTGCATCACCTGACCCATAATCCAGAACAGATAATGGCTCACCTGCTCTTGTTCAGGAGGCTTAAAAAATGGAATCATTTGTTGCCTCCCGGGCGTGGTAGAATGAGGTGCTGCCCTTTGCCCTATGGGATTCCGCCGATGCCCTCTGCCCACCACGCCTCACCCCTCCTGCAGACCTGACTCACCCCAGATCAAAGGTTTCCTAATCTCACTCTTCCTTCACTCCTGGTCGTTGTTCTGATGAGTTTCCTATGCCCGTCCCTGTCTGTGACAGGATGTCATGGAGCCCAGGACAGGCTAGGTGTGAACATGGACCACAGCAATCTGGGCTCTGTGTGGTCACTCCCGACCCCTCCAGGAACCCTAAACAGCTGAGGTTGAAACTCACATTTACATCTTTAGCCCCAAGAAGCATTTGGCCAATAAAAGGAGAGGGTAGACGTTGCCAGGAGAGAGGATGGGCAAAGCACACGGGCCCAGGTGGGCGGTGGGCACGGGTGGCAGAAGAGACAAGGCTAAGCCCTGTGGTGGGCTGAGGAGAGGCACGAGGGGCGCAGATTGCTCAAGTGCACTGGAAGAGGGCTGTGGGGAGCAGGGGGGACCAGATCTGCTTCCACCTCAAACCAGATCCATCCTGTCCTGATCTCTATTACTTATTTCAGCTCAGGAAGGTCCTTCTGGACAAGATCCTTCTAAACCTTCAAACAGCTTTGGAGGCTGTTGCCCGGGGTGCTGGGAGCCATAGAAGACACTATAGCAGGGGACAGTGGTGCTTGGGGTTTAGAAATGAAAACTAGATGTGCAAAGGTACTGTGGCAGGGAAGAGTGGGGTGTGGCCAGAGAAGCTGAAGTCGTGGGGTGAATGGAATGTCGGTGAGGAGAGTGCCTGGGGTGGGGCCTGGAGGGCCGGGATGCTATGGAATCACCACAGAATCACCACGTGGCACGGCTGTCAGGATGGGTGAGGCAGCTCTGGGACCTCTGGGGTCAGGGGAGTGGCTCTCGAGGGGGCCGACGGGCCATGGGAAGGTCTGGCACAGGGAAGTGCATTGTGGGGACTGACAGGCCGCGGGGACATGAGGGAAAGTGTCAAGTGGGGCTGTGGGGGCCACAGGTGGAAGAACTTAAGCCTACATCCAGGGTGGCGATCCTGAGGTGCAGAGAGAGCAAGTGACTGTCATTTGCAGTGGGCATTCCGGGGACAGCTGGGCAGACGCTCAGAAAAGGGTGTCAGGTCGGGTGAGGGTTGCAGAGAGGCCCAGAGATCCCAGGAAGCTTCACTAGGAAGCGACCGCAACGGGCTCCTGGAGGCTGAGTTCCTCCTTGTCTCTCCACACCCTGGCTCTTGGCTGGGGCAGGGGAAGGGAGGACTTGGAACGGTACCGTATTAGAGTGAAGCAACCGGGGTGGGGACAGGGCTTAGCAGTCCCCCTCCTTCCAGCTCAGGGTACCAGAGGGTCATGGGAGGGCAGGGTGAGAGTGAGATACCAGGGCCAGCAGCTAACCGGGAGATACGAGAGTCCTCCAACCCCTCTCTGGGTTTCTGCTGAGAAGTAAAGCCAAGGAGTGGGGTAAGGAAAGGTCCCAAAGATGCCAGGAGAGGGGCTCTGTGGTCAGGGCACTTTCCCGCCCAGCCTCAGTTTCTCCATCTGATAAGTGGGTACTCCGAGTGTCTGACTCATCTCCAGAAACAGAGGAACTACACACGTTGGCCACATGAGGAGGAGAGAGGTCGGTCCCAGTCTCTCCCAACTAACTCTCTTGGTGGCCAAGAGCATCCCATGCTCCCTGGTGTCTCCCAGGTGGAGCTGGCCCAAGAGCTTCAGCTGATTCAGCAACCTTAGCCCTTTGCCGCCTCTCCGGACCAGGCTCCCGGCTCCCCTTTACCCTGGGTGAGCAAGGCCCTGCCCCCTCCCACCCCAAGGCAGAAGAACCAGAGCACGAGACAGGCATCCCCGTGCACTGAATCCAATGAGGGTCCCTCCATGGCCAGGGACTGTCCCCACCCTCCCCAGGCCCTGGCAAGCAGGCCACCTCACCTCATTTCGGAGATACTGTTCTCAAACGAGCCCCACAGGGCGGGGGGCTGTGGCCCGTCCATGGCGGGCAGGGCAGGAGCTAGCCGGGCGTCGGGGCCAGGTGCGCAGCGTCTGCCGCGCCCGCCAGTGCCAGGTGCCTACTAGGCCGGCCCAGGGGAGGGGCACAGCCGGTTCTCCCAGCTGCTGCCCACGCCTCCTGCCGGCGGCAGGGAGGGAGAGGCTGGTGCCCTCCCAGGGCGAGGGTGGAGGCTCCACACGACCAGAGTCCAGGGCCAGCAGTGGGGACTTCCGGCCTGTACCCCGAGTGGCCAGCCTGGCTACCCGCCTCAGGGCAGCGACTCACACATTCCTTTCTTCTCTTTATTTGGCAAGTTTTGCCGAGCAGCTCCTGTCCCAGTGCAGGTGCCCGTGCCGCCGCCGCCGTCGCAGCCGTGCTGAGCACTGGCCATGCTGGGGAAGAGCAGGATCCAGATGAGGGATACAGAGATACAGAGACAGTGCGATAGAGACAGAGAGGCAGAAGCACACAGAGACGCTGAGAAACAGGGAGAGACCGAGAGAGGGACAGAGGCGGTGGGACACCCAGAGGCAGGGACACTTTTCCTAAATGCTTCGTTTATTAACTACCTCACCAGGACAGGCCTGTCCCCATGGGTGCCAGCTCTCGCTTCCCAAGGAAGTGATCAGAGTGCTGTAGGCCTGCTGCCCAGCAGAGCCACCCACTGTCAAGTGACAGGGTATTGATGCAGGGACTAATTGAGCCTCCGAGCGAGTGGAAGACAGAGAGAGCAGATTCGGAGCCTGAGGGACACTGAGGAACATCTCAGGCAGTGACAGATGGGAGGGTCGCTGATGGAGGCCACTGTGCAGGCAGACGTGGCGGCAGTTGAGGGCCCCTGGGCACAGGGAAGACAGTGGCGGAGGAAGGGGCCCCACACCACCTGGCTGGAGAAACACCTCCATCGTGCAGTCTGCTTTGGTGCGAATACAATTTCTTCTCTTGAAGAGTTCAAGCCCCAAAGCCTTTTGTTGCTGGTATTAGGAGGCTGGAAACTTAATCCAACCAAGAAGTGTAGAGGGGTGGGGCCTTTGGGAAGTGATTAGGTCACCGAGGTGGAGGCTCCCCCTCCCACCCAGGTGGCTTTGGGAGAGGAAGACACATCAACAGGACAAAGAGCTCTGTGCACACACACCTGAAGTGAGAGATGCAGGCATGAAACCGCATGCATGAGTCTGTTTAGACCTGATCCTTCCAGATCTGGGAGCTCAAACCAACCGTTTTTTGTTTTTTGTTTTTTTTTTTAAACTGCCTGCCTCCAGAATTTTCTTATATTAATGGAAGTTGACTAACATCCATCCATCTAATCATTCATTCATCCATTCATAAATCCACCCACTCACACACACACCCATTCACCTGTTCTTCTACTCCTCCCACTCATCGTCCACCCGCCTACCCATCCACACGATCATCTACGTACACGTCTGCCCATCTATGGATCCACTCACCCACCCTCACCCATCTGCCCATCCATCAACATCCACACAAGCACCCACCCGCTCATTCACTCACTCATCTACCGGTCCACCCATTCATCCATGACCCATCCATCCACCAACATATTGATACATTCATTCATATATCTTCCAATTCATTCATTCATTCATCTACATATTTACACACCTACCCTCTACCCCTCCATCTATCCACCCGGCTCCCCACCCATCCAATCATAAATTTATAAACTCTTCAATCCATCTACTCATCCATTCATCCACTCACCCATCCACATAGCCACCTACCCATCCACCATTCATTCATGCCATCCACGGATACACCCATCTACTCACTCATTTTATCAGTCCATCCTTGAATCCATCAGTGAAACCAATCCACACACCTACACACCTATTCACACAGATTTCCACCCATCTACCCACTCACCATCCACCTGTCCATGGTCACTTTCAGATATCCACCCACCCACCCATCCAACCACCCACCACCCACCCACCCATCCAACCACCCACCACCCACCCACCCATCCAACCACCCACCCACCCTCCCACCCACCCATCCACCCACCCACCCTCCCACCCACCCACCCTCCCACCCACCCTCCCACCCACCCATCCACCCACCCACCCATTCAACCACCATCCACTTACTGATCTATATATGCAGCCACCCACCAATATATCCATTTATCCGCCCACTCATCTACCTACCCTGACATATCTCTCTACTCACGTGCCCGTTTCATCTATCCACCAATATACTCACCAAGCCCATTCACCCATTCATTTACTCAACCACTTATCAATAAATCCATTCATCTATTCACTGACTTACCTACCCATCTATCTTCCCATCCATCCATCCATCCACCAAGTTATTTATTAACCAATGAACCCACCCACCTATCTAATCATCTATTCATTCATCAACCCATTCAACTGATATCCACATATTCTCATCCATCCATCTACTCATTCATACATCCGTTCACCATTCAGTGTCCACCAATCTACTCACTCACATATCCACCCCTCACCTACCCACCCATGTACACACCTACCACTCCATTCACCCATTCACACACAAGTCTTCCATCTATCCATCCACCTATACATCATTCATCTATCCATCCACACATCCGCTCTCCTGCCATCCATCTATCTACCTGTTCGTCTTTGCACTAATCCACCTAATCACAGCCCCAACCATTGATCTACCATCATTCATTTAGATATTGATCTTTAATTTTTTTATGTGCATGGGTGTTTTGCCCGTGTATATATCTGGGCATCACGTCTATGCCTGGTGCCCAAGTAAGCCAGAAGAAAGCATCAGACTCCCTAGGTCTGGGTTTGTGAATCATCATGTGGGTGCTGGGAATTGAACCTGGGTCCTCTGGAAGAGCAAAAAGTGCTCTTAACTGATTAGCTGTCTCTCCAGCCCTAGATATCTATCTTTCAATTTATCAGTTCAACCACCCACATACATACAGCTATCCATCCGTCTCTACAACTTATCCATCTATCCATCCGTCAGCTCATCCCATCCACTTCATAACCCACCTATCTACCCAAACTGATATATCCCTTATTCAGTCACCTATTGTCCCCTACAATTCATCTTTGGGGAGGCCCACAGAAAGTCGGGTAAGTAGACACAGCTTTGGGCCAATCTGAATATTTAAGCCTGGAACTGAAGTCCATGCATCTAAGAAAGTAAAAACATTCAGTTGTATTCCTTGTAAATAACATAGATAGCAGAATGCCTTGATGAGATTACATGCCAATTAAACCACTGAAAATTGGACACTGGAATTGAAAACACAAGACTTGTCAAATACCTGGCTACATTTGGTATGGCTTGCATGTTGAGATGATTTAATCCAAGATACCTTGGATTAAACAAATTACATTTCCAAAATTAATTTCACCTATCTCTTTTCAATTTTCAGAAATACTTTTTAAAGATTTTTATTTTATCTTTAAGTTATATGTATGTGCATGCCCAGTGTTCCATATAGGCAGAGTGCAGGAGGTACCCAAGGAGGCTGGAAGAGACCATTAGACCCTCTGGAACTGCAGACGCGGTGGTGAGCTGCTACATGCTGGCGCTGGGGCTGGGGACTGACATCCAGGGCTCAGTGAGAGCAGTATGGGCGCTAACCACTGAGCTTTTTCTCCAACCTCCGTTCTCTTTAAGAAAAAAGATGTGGTGCTGCTTCGGAGGCAGCTCACTGGCTAAGAGCACAGACAGCCAGGTGTGGCGGTGCACTTTCAATCCAGCACTCAGACGTCAGCGATAGGCGGGTCACTGTGAGTCTGAGATCATCCCGTCTACTGTCTACATAGCCAGTTCCAGGGCCACACACAGAAACCCTGCATTTAAAAAGGAAGAAGGAAGGCAGGCAGGGAGGGAGGCATTCACCTGGTCTTGCAGAGGACCTGAGTTCAGGTCCCAACACCTGTCAGGTGGCTCACAGCCTTTAACTCCAGCTCCAGGGGATCTGACGCCCCCTTCTGGCCTCCAGAGGTATGCACAAACACGCCCCAAATCACACATAGACAACTGAGCCCCAAAATGAAATATTTTAAAAAAGGAATTAGAAACATGGTATGGTGCTGCACATCTGTGGTTCCTCCGGAGTGTGGAGGAGCAGGAGGCCGGAGCAGGAGGCTCTTGACTTTGAAGTCAGTTTTGGCTGTACAGAACGAGGCTCTGTCTCAAAGGGGGTCATGAAGTTTTAAACGTTATGTGCTGAGGAGCTGAAGAGAAATGACTCGGCAGTTCAGAGCACCAGCTGCTCTTGAAGTGACCCACTTCTCAGCACTGACAGGGTAGTTCACAACTACCAGCAACTCTAGCTCCAGGGATTCCCATGCTCTCTTCACACCCCTGAGGATGCCAGGCACATCCGGGGTACACAGACTCACATGCAGGTAAAATACTCTTAGACAGAAAATAAAATAAAAACACTTTCATGACAGAGTTTCTCTGTGTAGTCTTGGCTGTCCTGGAACTCGCTCTGTGGACCAGGCTGGCCTCGAACTCACAGAGATCTGCCAGTTGCTGCCTTGGGGTCTTGGCTTTAAAGGTGTGGTCCACAACTGCCCAGCTAATAAATACATCTTTTACAAAACTAAAAAAAAAAAAGCTGTGTGATGGATCAGCGAGGAAGTAGCTCGGTTTGTAAAGTACTTTTGCTGGGCAAACATGAAGACCTGAATTTGGACGCTCAGAACCCAGGTAAAAAGTCAGGGTTGGCAGTGTCTGCAGCCCCGGCACGGAGATAAGACGCCCGGGGCTTACTGACCAGACAGCCCAGTCTTACCTTGAGCCCCAAGTCATAGTGACAGAGACTCTGTCTGTCTCCAAAAAAGGTAGATGCTCCTGAGCAAAAGACAGCTGAAGTTGACACAGGTGACCACACACACACACACACAGAGTTGCAGATGGTTGATTGCTGACTCTACATGAAGCTGCCCACACAGGTGAAACACACATGCACACACACACACACACACACACACACACACATACACACACACACATACACACACACACATACACACACACACACACAGAATTGCAGATGGTTGATTGCTGACTCTTCGTGAAGCTGTCCACACAGGTGAATACACACACACACACACACACACACACACACACACGGCAACACTTGGAGATGGATGCTGAGTAGAAGGATAACAGCTGGATGCCTGTACACATGTGCACCGTATCCGTGCTGTGTCTACCTATCAGTGTGTAGACAGCCGGCCTGCAGAGGGAAACTGCAAACAGGCTGGCTTAGCAGACACCTGAGACGATGGACCTGCGGGGGCAAAGGCTGCAGAGACTTTGGGAGGGGTACCCCTGCAGCCACAGAGGGGAGCCTTGGGGAAGGATGTCATCCAGGGCCCTGGTGGGGCAGCTCCTGAGACATACCCATCCCTAGTGACACACACAGGGGGTGGCAGCCCTGACCCAGCCCTCAGTGTCAGACCCTTTCCCCAGCACTGCATTACGCCACTTTGCGGATGGAGTTCACACGTGGGAGAGGGAGGTCACTGGGTCATGAGGTCATGTATCCAAAGAATCAGGCCATTGTCACCTCCAGAGAGCCCAGCCTTTCCATTAAAATCCAGTAATTGCCAAAAATACCAGGGGAGCTCAGTGTGTGAGAGGCGGGGCTCCCCCAGAGGGCGAGGCTGGGGCCCCAATCCTGAGTCAGGGAGGAGGAACCTGAGTGGGGTGGGGGTGGGGAGTGGGGCAGGGATGAGTCTGGGTCCTGGATCTGGGGGATGCAGCTGGAGCTCCAGGACCCAGACAGATGAGAACGCACACTCAGCAATGGAGGAAATGGAAGAGGAAAGGGCAAGTTCCGGGAGCGGGAATTCCACTGTCTCCACAGCTACTGCACGGTCCCTTCCGGGAGGAAATGACGACCTCGCATCCGTCGGGTGGGGTAAGAGGCAGGCAGCTGACACCCCAAGCTGGCCCTCCCCACCTCATCCTCCTGTCCTTCCTCTAATCAGCCAGTCCATCTTGGGGTGGGTGGGTGGGTGGTGTAGCAGAAACCCCACTTGCTCTCCACCCTGATTGCTCCATACCGCTCACACCCAGCCCTGCTTCCCCGAGCGAGCGAGCTTCGAGGCGTAGGGCTCAAGGCCGCAGAAGGCCGGCAGGAGCCACTACTCAAGAGGGCTGGCCTGGCCCAGGGCTGGTGGACACTGAAAGAGACGCTCAGAACAAGAGAACCTGGGTCTGAGTAGGCTGCCTGGCTACAGAGGAGCTAGGAGGAGGTGGGCCGGTGGGCAGAGAGCAGGAGAGGTAAGGACGCCCATGGATTAACTAGGAGCTGAGTTAGTCAGCTTGAGTATGGTGCCTGGGTCTAGACTGAGGGAGGAAGTCCGGGGTTTGGATTCCTGAATCTGAGCAGGAAAGGCCAGGTCTGGATCCATAGGCCTGAGGGAGAGGAATTTCCTGTGTGCCAGAGATGAGACAGGCTTGGCCTGTTCCAGATGTGGGTGTGGCTTCTTCAGGGGCGGGGAGGAGTGTCTTGGGACAAGTGATCGAGGTGCTAACTCTCCCTCTACTCAGGAATTGTCTTAGCACCTTCCCGCCTCTCCCTGACCCGACCAGCCAAACCCGCCCTGCCAGTTAGGCACGCCCCCTCCCCGTCCCCGTGTCCCCCTTCCCGTGTCCTCTCCCCCTCCCCCTCCTTTCCTTTTCCTGCAGTGTCTCCATCAAGGCCCAGCCCAAAAGAAAAGGGTGCGTAGGCGACTCAAGTGGGAGAACAGGACGCCCCAATTCCTGGCTCAGCCGTCCGTCTCCTGCCTCCTGGGCCACCCATCCCTGCCCCCTCTGCCTTCAGCCCCCCTTTTTTCTTAGCCCTTGGTTCCCCAAAACCTGTTATACTAAACTTTCACCTCCCTCCCTCCCTTCTTCTCCCTGTTCACTGTGCACCCGGCGCACGCTCTGCAGAGCACCTGCTATGTGCTTGGCACAGGGCTCTCGGACAGACTGGGAGAAGAAATGATAATGAATTGGACAGCAGCCCAGAAAGACTGAGGCAGGAGGATCCCTGCAAATTCCAGGCCACCCTAGGTTACTTAGTAAATTCCATACCAGGCAGAGGTCTGGAGTAGGACTTGGTCTCAAAAGCTCAAAAACTGTCCAGCGAGGAGGTAGCGGCAGAAGGATCAAGGTCATCCTCTGCTCCATAAAGTTCTAGGCCTGCCTGGGCTACATGAGTCCCTACTTTAAAACAAAAACCCCACCAGTGAGGCTGGAGAGATGATTCCACAGGTAAAAAGCAGGTATTGTTCTTGCCAAGAAGCCAAGTTCAGTTCCGAGTGTCCATTCAACATGTCTCTTAACTGCCTGTGACTCCAGCCCCAAGAGTCTGGCGCCCTCTTCTGGCCTCTTGAACGCCTGCACTCATGTGTACATAACCAACACAAATTCAAGTAAACAAAAATAAACCAAAAAAAAAAAAAAAAGAAAAGAAAAGAAAACCCTCACTAGATTTAAATTTCTTCGGCTACAGCAGCAGCACAATGGTGATAAAGAAAGACGACACCTGGCAATCACACAAATTGGCACCACACAATGATAGTGGAGGAAGACCAGGTGCGGCTGAGTGGGCTGGTCTGTGCACCTGGACAGTTTTAGGCCGGGGCATCTAGGAAAAGATAACCTTTGGAGTCAGAACTGTGGCTGACTGGAGACATGACACAGGCATGGGGAAGCGGCCAGTGCAGAGGGCCTGTGGTCAGCAGGACCTAGAGAGCTGAAGGAAAGAGGGTGTTGGTGTGACTCTGGCTCTGTACAGAGCCGTGTGTTGGGTATAAATGACATCCATCTCTCAAATGACAAAAGCAGAAAAGCGAGGATTATATTTTTGCTAAGTGTCCCACGCCTTGTAATGCAGAGGGTCCCTGCAAGTTCAAGGCCAGCCAGAGCTGCCTGGTGAGCTCCTTGATAGTAATCTTAAAAAGACATTTTTTTTTATTTTCCAAATTATGCATACGTGTGTGCATGTGAGCACAGGTACCTTTGGAAGCCAGAAGCCAGTGGTTGCCGGGTTCCCTGGAGCTGGAGTTCCAGATCGGTGTGAAATACGGGTGCTGCGAGCCAAACTCGGGCCCTCTTTGCAGGAGAAGTACGCAATACGTGCTGTTATCCACTGAGCCATCTCTCCAGATCCTGTAATAATATAACATATTAGCACTGCATCAGTGATGCTCTGGAGGGACACGCCTGCAACTGGGGCATCTGGGAGACTGAGGCCAGGAGTTTGTAAGTTCAAGGCCAGCCTGACTGCCTAACGGGGCCTGGACTCAAGATGGAAGAAGCAACGTGTGGTATGTGGGTCTGTAGCTTGTGGCTGAAAATACCAAATTGTGGGGGAAAATAAGGCAGGTGGAAGACTGGGGGCTTTTTGGAGCTGGGGACAGCTACATTTCCAATAAAAACTGAGAGTGGTGGGGCTGAGGGTGGCAGTGGAGACAGCACAGTGGTCACAAGTGCTTGCTGCTCTGGAAGATTGGAGTTTGGTTCCCAGCAGCCACACCCTGGTGTTCCCACTGACCTGTATAGCGCCAGGGGATCTGACTCTCTTCTGGCCTCCGGTGGGCACTTACACACAGGGGCATACCCCCATGGAGATGGGCACGCAAACAAATAACACAATAAGAACTCTAAAAGTCACCAGCTACTCAGGAAGGAAATGGAGCAGGATGGGGTAGCTCACCAGGGCAGAGTACCAGGGGGGGGGGGGCGGGGCGGGGCACACACCCAGGAACACAGCTCCCTATCCCAATGACAAAATGACACAGCTGGGGCATTCTCCTTCAGTTCTGGCCAAGAGACCAACGTAGCTACTTATTAACTGCCCGGAAGCTCTCCTGAGCCCCCAGCCCCCACCCCTAGTTCACAGAGGCAGACTCACCACAAGGGTGCCACCTGCCCATATTTTAGCTGGTGTCAGACTGTTCTAGGCCTCCAATGAGATCAATGGATTAGACATAAGGCAAAAGGCTGACTTGTTCCCGACAAGTGAGGTTGTCTCTTGCCTGGGTAGCCTTTCTGCTCTTAAGGCAGGCAGGCTGTACAGTCTGTATTGCCTCTTCTGCATGTCTTCAAGACCCGGCCCTTCCTGGAGATGAGCATTAATTACATCTTGGCACCTTGAACCCAAGGCTCCTGTGACCCTTCGGATTCAGTAGAAGTCATAAAAGTCGGTCCGGGCTGTGAGGCACACGCCTGTAATCTCAGCACAGAAGTCAGGTGGGAGGATTAATGAGTTCAGCGTCAACCTCTCCTACGTTGTAAGTCTGAAGTTATTGTGGGCAACGCGATGCCAAGCCAAGCCTTGTTCTGTGAGGACCAGTCTTACTACTCAGCCTCCACGCTCTGAAGAAACCCAAGAAATCCCTGAGAGAGGAAGCTCCCAGGGAGAGGAGCGAAGCCCCGCCCAAGCCCTGGAGCTGAGAGCCCGGGATGAATGGGTTCCCCAGCTCCCAGGGGACTCGGAGGTGCAGAGGTGAGCTGGATCCACCGAGCCGCACCCGGACCACAGGCGACGGAGCAGAATGAGTAGGCGTGGTCTGGTTAGAAGCGCACGTGCTACTTAGCACCAAAGCACAGCCTCGGATGCAGGCTGGACGGAGGCCACCGCCCCAGTCACGTGACCAACACCAGCAACTCTATCCCTGGACTCTCTGACAGTTCTGGTCCTGTCCTGGCTGCTGCAGATCTTTGAAATCCTGCTTAATCACATCCTCATTTCCTTACAGAAGTCTGCAGAGGAGTTCGTGTGTAGACGACCGGACACTAGGAAAAGTGTGTCTTGTGTGGGTTTTGATAATTGTGTTTCCTGAGGCTTCTTTTTTAATTTGACACATTGTTTATGTTTATTAAGTGTTGCAGGGCTGGAGAGAACGCTCAGTGGTTAAGAGCACTGACTGCTCTTCCAAAGGTCCTGAGTTCAAATCCCAGCAACCACATGGCGGCTCATAACCATCTGTAACAAGATCTCTTTTGGTGTGTCTGAAGACAGCTACAGTGTACTTACATATAATAAATAAATAAATCTTAAAATAGTGTTAAAGGCCAGGCGGTGGTGGCACATGCCTTTAATCCCAGCACTTGGGAGGCAGAGGCAGGCGGATCTCTTGAGTGAATTCCAGGACTGCCAGGGCTACACAAAGAAACCCTGTCTCAAAAATAAATACATACACACATAAATACATAAATAAAATAAAATCTACAAAAGAAATAAACAGGGACTCGGGGCTGGAGAGATGGCTCAGTGGTAAAGAGCACTGACTGCTC
Source organism: Apodemus sylvaticus (assembly GCF_947179515.1). Lineage (NCBI taxonomy): Eukaryota > Metazoa > Chordata > Mammalia > Rodentia > Muridae > Apodemus > Apodemus sylvaticus. The sequence goes on along the minus strand of NC_067472.1, from coordinate 169,105,709 downwards.
TTCCGGAGGTCCTGAGTTCAAATCCCAGCAACCACATGGTGGCTCACAACCATCTGTGATGGGATTGGATGCCCTCTTCTGGAGTGTCTGAAGACAGCTACAGTGTGCTCACATATAATAAATAAATAAATAATAAATAAATAAATAAATCTTTAAAAACATAAATAAACAAGGGCTCATTTTGTAGCTCAGGCTTTCTAAGGGCTGGAACTCCCAGTGCGAGCGAGCGAGCCAGCATCCTAGCTGCATTTTCTAGCTCTTCCAGGGACAGCCATTGACTGAACCATCTGCCTGGGGATGGCTTGATTTCTGTGATCACTAGAGCCCCTGCCTGGACGCAGTTACTGTCATTTCACAGATGATACAAAACTGAGAGACCCTGGTACCAGGAAGGGGGTGCACGATACAGGGGATGGGGGAAGGGATACAGGGAGGGCCTGGGAATTGGGGAGCAGGGGAAACAAAACAAGAACATGGGGAGGGGAGAGGGCCACAGGGACGGAGGTGGGGGTGGAATGGGGGAACGGGGACAGGGAGGTGGTGTGCTGAGACAGGTGAATGCCTGACATATATGTGTTGTGGTGAACTCATACACCACACACACACACACACACACACACACACACTTGAAAGGAGGAGGGAGGGAAAGAAGGACAATTCAAAAACATTTAAAAAGACATACCACCTCCTTGTGTCTTGCTTTGGGAAAGCAGCCACTATGTGTGGGGCTGACCAGGCGGCTCCAGAGAGGGCTGTGCATAGGCATGGCCTAGGCTGGTGCAGAGGTGTCCCGTCTGCCTAGACCAACCCAACCAACATCTGCCCATCACCATCGGAAGACCTTGGGCCACTGGTAGAACATTTGGCCAGAACACACGAGGTCCTAGGTTCAATTTCTAATCATGGGGGAGAGAGAGAGAGACCTTTAGCCAGCTGTGCGCAGCAAGTCACTCCCTGGCCGTCACCTAAGAAATGGTGGCATCGTAAACGGTGATTACCTGGGGTTGGGAAAATTTGTTTGGTGCCAATAAAGAAGTAACCAAGGCTCAGGGGCTTCCTGGTGATCCACAAAGCACCGTCTAGCGTTCTGAGGCTGCACCTCACAGAAAGACAGTGGTTGGAAGAATGGGCCGGGTTTTAGCCTCTTCCTGCCTGCCCTCCTCTTTTCTGACAGGGTAGAGCTGTCAGTTGAGCTGGCCTCAAACTTCCTGTGAAGTGCTCCTCCCAGGTCCACCTCACACATGCTAGGATCACAGGTGTGGACATCATAACCAGCTTTGTTGGGGTTTATTTTATTTTTTTGAGAGAGGGACTACCCGCAAGTTCTTGGCTGACCTAGAACTTGCTAAATAAACTAGGCTGGTCTTGAAACTCAGAGATGTGCCAGTCTCTGCCTCCCTAGAGCTAGGGTTAAATGTGTGTGTCACCATATCCTCCAATGGCCACAGTTTTGTTTGCTTTTTTTTTTTTTTTTTTTTTTTTTTTTTTTTTTTTTTGAGACGGAGACTATATGTCTCTGGCTGACCTAGAACTTACTATGTAGATCAGGCTGACCTCAAATTCATAGAAATCCACCTGCCTCTGCCTCTTGAGTGCTGGGATCAAAAGTGTATGTCAGCATGCAGGGTCTCACTCCTAACTTATTTGTTTGTTTGTTTGTTGAGACAGGGTTTCTCTGTGTAGCTTTGGCTGTTCTGGACCTCTGTAGACCAGGCTGACCTCGAACTCATGGATAGCCTCCTGCTTCTGCCTCCCAGGTGCTGGGATTAAAGGAGGGTGTCACCACACCCTGGCCGATTGATTGGCAGATTGGTTGGTTGGTTGACTGCTGCTCTAGGAGTGGAACCAAGACTGTCTGTACTCTGGGTGAGCTGCAGCCCAATCTGACTTCAAGATTTCAAATGTTAGTGTGGTCATGGAAAATCGGTTTATATTATGTTTTGTTTTGTTTTGATTTTTACTTTGTATGAATGCAGCATGGGCTCATGGGAACGCATAAGTGCCACATTTGCTTGTGATGTTTCTCTTCTCCTTCTACCACCTGGTCTCCAGAGATTGCTCTCAGCTTGTCAGGTTTGATGGCAAGCATCCACTAAGCCTTTTTCATTCCTGGTCACAGAAAATGAGTTTAGAAGACTCCAAAGTGGCTGTGGAGGCACACGTTGGTAATCTCGGCACTCAGGAGGTAGGAACAACAGGATCCTTAACTGCACACTGATCATGGTCATCCTTAGCTGCACGCAGAATCGAAGCCAGCACAGGAGATCCCACTTGGATCATCAACCTAGGTCAAGCATGCTTTGTCTTTGATGGAAATTTGGAGTTCAAGTCCTGGAGCCACGACCAGATTGTCCCCATCCTTATGACAGTGTGGTGTTATTATCAAAACTTGAGGGTTCTGCATGTTACTGCAAAAAGCAACAGTAGGACAGATTCCTTCCTGTCCTTGAAACTAGTTTTTAAGCAGCTAACCTTGGGAAAGGCTGCTTTCTTCGGTCCTTGGAGGAAGCAGAAAATTCATATCCTTGGAATGACGAGGCCCCCACACTTGAGCACTGGGAAAGAGACCACCTGGCATTCCCAGCAGTCGAAAATAGACTTAACATCTGTGGCCAGCTTGCAACAACAGGAAAAGACTGGCCTCCAATAACAGGATGAATTATTCCTTCCCAGGTCAAAGATGCCCCTTTCTAAATGCATGGTCTCTCCTCTCTGTCTGCACAAACATTATCAGTTTGAAGGTTAATGTTCCTTTGCCCCTTTACCCAATCCTGTAACGCCGAGGCTTGAAAGCCCTAGCTTTCGCCAGGCAGTGGTGGTGGTGCACACCTTTAATCCCAGCACTTGGGAGGCAGAGGCAGAGACAGAGGCAGGCAGATTTCTGAGTTTGAGGCCAGCCTGGTCTACAGAGTGAGTTCCAGGTCAGCCAGGGCTACACAAAGAAACCCTGTCTCAAAAAAAAAAAAAAAAAAAAAAAAAAAAAGCCCCAGCTTGTGCATTTTCCCTATATAAGCCCTAAGCCCCTAGACCCAAGCGTCACATTCCTGACCTGTTGTTCAGTGAAGGTTGTGGCCCTAGTCTGAAATCAAATAAAAGGCCCTTGTGTGCTTGCGTCAGAGTTTCAGTCTCTGGTGGTCTCTTGGGGGTCTCATAAACTGGGTATAACATTAGCTCCCACAGATCCTGGTCCTCTCTCTCTCTCTGCATGCACACCCACAGAACCTTATGCTTGTGGGGTATCCCCGTGAGATGCTGGGCTGGGCTCACAGGATGTGCTTTAAGCAGGAGATGAGCAGAAGCTGCACACATGCTGTGTGCACAGAGGCTGCTCGTTAGAACGTTCCTTCCTGGGGTTCTAGTGGCTGCATTACGATGCAAGGACAGACGTCATTGACACCTGTGCCAGGCAGGTCACCTACTGGGTGAGCAAATAATCCTCTTGGTCACCCTGCCTACCCCAACTGCACCCTGACCACAGATATGTGATGAAATGAGGCCAGCAGAGAAGCACCTTGCAGATCCTGGTCTGCACAGGTGTCCCGGGAGTGATGAGTCACCACTGTGTAAGCCACTACGTTTGGGACACTGTCAGAGATTCCTTGGCAGGCCTGTGGGGCCAGTTTGGAAACATGATTGCCAGAACTTGGAAATCAGGTGAGTAGTGTATACGTATACATACCACCTTCTGTTAGCCAGGCCCGAGACACTTTGGGGATGATGTCACATGCAAATGCACAAACATTTGCATGTACTGTGGAGAGGTCTCTGGCCCCATGTGGCTGTTGGGCCCTTGGAATGCAGGAAGGGCAACAGAGGGACTAAAGTTCATCTCCTCTTCATTACCTTATTATCTATATATTTATGTATTTCTTTATTTTGGTGTTTATATAGTATATAGTATATGTTTATATATGTGTATATATATGTTTACATAGTATATAGTTTATATAGTTTATATAGTATATGGCTCTGTGTGGGGTGGTTGCATGTGTGCACATGTATGTACAGGTGTGCTGATCTGTGTGCGCTTGTGTGGAAGACAGATCACACACACACACACACACACACACACACACACACATCAGGACTTGTTCTTTCCTTCTTCCCTGGGTTTCTAGGATTGAATTAAGGACAGCAGGCTCGGTGGCAGGTGCCCAGTCCGCTGGGCCATCTCTCCAGCCTCTCTTTATTTTCTTGAGACAGGCTTTCCCTCTGGCCCTGGACAAGTGCTTGTCGTTTCAGCTTGGCTGGGTGGCCAGGGAAGCTGCCTTTCCACCTTTCAGCAGTGGGGTTAAAGGTCACCATGACCAGCTTCTACACACGTACAAATGACCAGGACTCTTACACTCACGTGTTCAGCAGGTGCTTTACCCACAGGCCCACTGCCCAGGCCCTCATCTGAAGTACTTTAAAAGACAGATCTGGGAGCCGGGCTGGGGCGTGGGTGCACCTATAATTCCAACACATGGGAGTTGGAGCCAGGAGGATTGCCACAATTCCCAGGCCAGTCAGGGTGACATAGCTAGACCCAAAACAAAGACAAAAAGACAGTTCTGGGGCTGGAGAGATGGCTCAGCAGGTAAGAGCACCGACTGTTCTTCCAAAGGTCCTGAGTTCAAATCCCAGCAACCACATCGTGGCTCACAACCATCTGTAATGAGATCTGACACCTTCTTCCTGTGTGTCTGAAGACAACAACAGTGTACTTACATATAATAAATATTTTTTTTTGTTGTTTTTTTCGAGACAGGGTTTTTCTGTGTAGCCCTGGCTGTCCGTGAACTCACCCTGTAGACCAGGCTGGCCTCGAACTCAGAAATCTGCCTGCCTCTGCCTCCCAGAGTGCTGGGATTACAGGCGTGTGCCACCACCGCCTGGCTAATAAATAATTTTTTTTTGTTTTTTTTTTTTTTTGTTGTTTTTTGGATTTGGTTTTTTTGAGACAGGGTTTCTCTGTGTAGCCCTGGCTGTCCTGGAACTCACTCTGTAGACCAGGCTGTCCTCGAACTCAGAAATCCTCCTGCCTCTGCCTCCCAGAGTGCTGGGATTACAGGCGTGCGCCACCACCGCCAAAAAAGACAGCTCTAGAGCCTTCCCTTGCTGGAGCATGCCACTTGACAACCCAACAAAGCGTTAAACTACAGGTGCTGAGGGTGTGGCTAAGGAGTGGTGCATCTGCCTAGAATCCCCAGTGAGGGGAGGGGCGGGGCTTGGTGGTGGAGCGCCTGCCAACAGCCGGAATCTAGGAGTCCATTCCCATCACTACAGAATTAAATAACTAAAAATCACTTGTAGAATTACAACGCAAATCTTAGGAAACAGCGTTATTAAAATACACACAGGGGTGGAGAGATGGCTCGGAGCTTAACAACATGTCCTTCTGTTGTAGAGGACCCAAGTTCAGATCCCAGCGCCCATGCCAAGCAGCTCCCAGGCCCCTGTAAGCTCAGTTCTAGGGAGACCTGACGCCCTGACGCGCTCTTCTGGCTTCCCTGGGCGCTGCAATCATGTGCTCATGTACACAAAGTCACACATAAGTTTAATTTAAAAATAATAAAAATAAATCTTTAAAAACAAAACAAAAAATACATATGCAAGATAATTTTTTTTGCCATGTCTGGATTTCCTTATTAATAGGAAACATGTAACACAGGGTTTCGCCCCAACTGCTCATTCAAAACGAGGGTGGTGCGAACCAAGACTTCTACTAACTGGAACAGCCAGGATGGGACTGGAATCAGCTCAGGCTTCAGCTGGTACAGTAACAGATTGCAGAACAAACCATCACTAGTATTGGTCACATGACCAATACCAGCCTTTGGCCTGCATTTGTTTGTGACTGTGGGGTAGACACCAAGTACCCAGGACTGAGTACCAAGCACTGCCCAGTGCCGTAGCCATGACAGTACTTACTCAACCTGCCCTGGGCTCTGCAGTCCGCTTAGTGGATATAACTATCCCTGTTACCTCTGGGTCCCCTGGGAGAGGGAGGATCCTACTGGGCTTGAATCTTTGGGAAACGTCTTATACAGTCGAGGATGATCTCGAACTCCTGATGCTCCTGCTCTCAACCCCCGGCATACTGGAATTACAGCGCTCCACCGCTCTGGCCACTTTTTAATCCTTGAAACCACAACCCCAGAGCACGTCTCACTGGACAGAAGATACGTCCTAAGTGAGTGCTGGACATTTGCTCTCCGCGACTCAGGTTCACGTGTATTCACAGTCGTGCAGTTACTGCCAAAATACACCAATGGGGAGTCAGAGGCGGGAAGATCGGGCAGCATGCGAAACTCCATAAGATGGTCTCTCAAAATAAAGACTTAAAAGTGGTCGGGAAGCATGGCTCGGCATTAGAGGCATTGTCGTAGTCCACCAGTAGGGGGCGAGGTCCTGGGTTCCAGCCCCACCAGTGAAAAAACTAAGACAAGAAGTGAGCGGCTGCCAGGGAGTAGTTGAGTAGAGGGTGCAGGCCTGGCCCTCGGACCTGGGGTCAGTTCTACACAGACATCCCTCTCCTGTGAGATGAAAGCCAGGTGAACAGGCCTCAGCTCCGGAGTCCAGAGCCACCGGCTGTGAACTCGGTGTGCTGGGAAGAGGTGGGAGCATCCGGGCCCCTGCTCCCTGCAGCTCTGCTCTCCAGAAGCATCCGCGGGGACGCCTAGACACCCTGCGGGAGCGGAGGGGTGAGGGGAACAGATACAGAAACCGTGACGAACAGGCGCAACAGAGCACTATTCAGCCCTGAAACAAACAGGAAATGCTGTCATCTGCAGCAAGGTGGCACAACCCAGAGGTCGCCCGTTGTGTGTCGTGGGACAAGCCAGGTGCAGAGGCAAGCATGACCTCACTGACTCGCTGTGAAGAGGAGGACTGCCGGCGGCTGCCGCCTGGGTGGGTGTGAGCAGCCGGAGCCAACAGGAGGGGCGGGTTAGGGGGCACTGTGGTGCCTGTAGTCAGAATCTCGCATAATATCTTTCAAAGCAGCAGGAAAGCGTGCTCTCACCACACAGTGTTGTGGAGCGATTGAGGAGGGGGATATGCTGACTCTCCTGACTTAATCATATGCATATGCTCATACATATGCAAAACCTGCTGTCATCGTAAGTGAATGAATGAATGAGTGAGTTAATGATGGTCTGAGACACATTCTGGGGTCATGAGACACCTTTTCTCCTCTTGCACTTAGAGTTCCTCAGATGTTATAAGGGCACTGTGCAGCCCCAAAGTGACTGAACCATTCTGGAGACCCCGCGGAGCTGGACACCATGTAGATAATGCACTCCCCAGAACAAAGTCAGGTGAGCTGACCCCAGTGAGGAGAACCAGCAGAGGGCAGCAGGACAGAGGGGTGGGGCTGCCATCTCAGATGCCAGTAGAGGCTGGTGTAGTGCCACCAGGAACTGCAGAGATCTGCCCGAAATGGCCATCAGCCATGGAGAATGCAGTCACTGGGGCAGTTCACCGATTGGCTCAGAGTGTTCAGAAAAAGGGAGTGGCCGGAGGGGGGGTTGGGAGGGAGAAGACCAGTGGTGGGGCACTGAAATATGAAGAGGGGAGCTGGAGAGATGGCACAACAGTTAAGCGCACTGACTGCTCTTCCGGAGGTCTTGAGTTCAATTCCTAGCAACCACATGGTGGCTCACAACCATCTGTAATGGGATCCGATGCCCTTTTCTGGTGCGTCTGAAGACAGCTACAGTGTACTCACAAAAATAAATAAATGAATCTTTTAAAAAAGAAAGAAAGAAAGAAAGAAGCCCCATGGGAACAATAATGATGTCGGCCACCCAGACGCCCCAAGACTCCCAGGGACTAAAACCATCAACCAAGGGTGCACATGGTTCCAGCCAAAAATGTGGCAGAGGAATGCCTTGTTGGGCATCAGTGGGAGAAGAGGTCCTTGGCCCTGTGAAGGCTCAATAGATGCCCCAACAAAGGGAAATCGAAGTGGGAGGGAGGTGGGTGTGGGTTGGGTAGAGGGGCATATACTTGGAGGCAGGGGTGGGAGGAGCGGTTGGGGGTTTTGGGGGAGGGGAGAAACAGGGAAAGATTTTAACATTTAAAATGTAAATGAAGGTTATATGCAATAAAAAAAAAAAAAGAAAAAATGTTAAAAAAAAAATGAAGCCAGGCTGTGGTGGTGCACACCTTTAATTCCAGCACTTGGGAGGCAGAGGCAGAGGCAGGCAGATTTCTGAGTTGGAGGCCAGCCTGGTTTACAGAGTGAGTTCCAGGACAGCCAGGGCTACACAGAGAAACCCTGTCTCGAAAAAACCTAAAAAAGAAAGAAAGAAAGAAAGAAAGAAAGAAAGAAAGAAAGAAAGAAAGAAAGAAAGAAAGAAAGGAAGGAAGGAAGGAAGGAAGGAAGGAAGGAAGGAAGGAAGGAAGGAAGGAAAGGAAAGGAAAGGAAAGAGAGAGAGAGAGAGAGAGAGAGAGAGAGAGAGAGAGAGAGAGAGAAAGAGAGAAAGAGAGAAAGAGAGAAAGAAAGATGTGGGTGGAAGGAAGTATTTGGGGCTTTGAGAGCCATGGGGAATTTGGGATCTGGGGGGACAGACTGACTTTGCAGATCACAGGTATTTCGGTTGAGCCCTGTTGTATCAGGGCCCTAAGCCTTAGCACGGCTGACTCCATGATGGAAGTATCGTTCAGGCTATAAAACTCAGCTTGAAGACAGCACCATCCGCAAAAACTAAAACTAAAACAAGTCTCTAAACCTTGCTTTTTGACTTCTGTAGTTTTGCTTCTGGCTAATTGCCTTGTTAACTGAAGTATGTCAGACCAGGACATGGTATCTGTTCTTGAAAACTCACCCTGAGAAAGGCTTGGGGCTATAGTGGGGTCACAGCACTGTGAGGTTTAGGGCGGGTGTTTCCGGAACACAGCCTCTAGCTGTTCCTCACTTCCTGGAGTTACCAGTCGGACCATCCTTCTTACCCTGCCCAGGCTCCACCCCAAGGCTCCACCCCAAGCCGTCCTCACTGAAAGCCCCTCCCGCAAAGGACCCTGGCCCAATGCAGCCCATGCCTCACATCCTCAGACCCTCTGCCCTTCCTCTCCCTCGGAATGAACAGTCAGAGAAACCAAGTCATGGAGCAACAGGAGGGTGGGGCCTTGATCAGGCAACAAACTGGCAAATGCTGACAAGTTCTCTGCTTTAGCAAACATGTATCGAACACTCACTGTGTGCCGGACTGTCTGTCAGGCACCAGGAATAAAATGGGAAACTAGGGATAAATAGAAATGCCAGAGGCCAGTTGGAGGAGGGAAGGATTTAGTGTGTCAGATGGTGATGGAGAAAGTAGGGTTTGTGTGGGCCGCTGTGCTGGGACTTTCCCTCCCTATAATAGCGTCAAGGCCTACTCACACATACGTAGGAATCAGGGCTCCGTTGTTTCTCATGGCTGAGTAATGATCCACCCATCGTGTGACCAGGAATCTCGTCTGTCCACCCATCTGCTGGCAGGCCCTCGTCTGCCAGGGGCCTTTCTGAACAGGGCTTGGGATTTTTAGTTGTTTTTTTTTTTTTTGTTTTTTTGTTTTTTTGTGTTTTTTGTTTTTTTGGATTTCGTTTTTTGGATACAGGGTTTCTCTGTGTAGCCCTGGCTGTCCTGGAACTCACTCTGTAGACCAGGCTAGCCTGGAACTCAGAAATCTGCCTGCCTCTGCCTCCCAGAGTGCTGGGATTACAGGTGTGGGATTACCACTGCCTGGCCTGGGATTTTTAGTTTTGTTTTTGTTCATTTTAGCAAAACCAAACTAAAGGTTTTGTGCGGAGCATACCTGCAGTGCAGACTTTTAATCCCAGTGCTGTGGAAGAGAAGGCAGGCAGAGCTCTGTGAATTTGAGGCCAGGCAGGGCCACATAGACTTGTCTCAAAAAGAAACAAAACAAAACTGAAAATAAACACCGACCAAGTGTTCCAGTAGCTCAGGCTGGCCTTGAACTCTGGATCCTCCTGGGTCTGCCTCTGTAGCTCGAGGACTCCAGATGTGCGTCAGCATGGCTGGCGAGTACACATTTTCGTGTGGACTAGCTGGCGCCTGTGTTTAGCACTTTGAGTAACTGCCATGCTGTTTCCAAAGGAGGCTTGGCATGCCCCAACACCAGGCGTGGGACTACTGCCCCTTTCCTCTCACCAGCCTCCAAACTCTCCCATCTGCCCTGCCCACCGCAATTAGCAGAGCTGCTGTCTTCCTCCCCTGAGCCCTGACTCTCTCTGCAGTTGTCGGCTTCACCTCAGGCTGAGGCCCCACAGGAGCCAGCTTCTCTACAACACAGCTCAGCATCCTTCAACAGCTGCCAGGAGGCTGAGAATCAACCCCGGGTGCCTTGTACCCACTGTGCCCTGTGACACCACTCACTTCCTATTCCCCTGCATTCCAGCTACACAGCCTCCCACTGAAGTCGGGCTGTGCCAAGTCTGCCCACAGGGTTGCGCCCTCTGCCAGCATTCTTTGACCTACTTCCCGGTTACCTCTTTCCTCCCCTCCCACATCTGTGCCTTCCGGGTCTCCTTCCCAGAGACACCTGCCCTGAGTTCTTCCCACACTCCACCCATCTTCCTTGGAGAGGCCTTTCTCCTGGCATGGCAGCCGGCCTGAGGGTGATCTCTTGGGGGGAGGAGGCTTGTGAAGATGTGGGTGCTGGTGGCTGGCCATTGCTGTAGAGACACGGGTTGGTGGCTGACACTTGCAATCCTGGGATTTTGGAAGCTGAGGCAACAGAAGATCGTTGAGAATTCGAGGCCAGCCTAAAAGGTGAACCCCCAGAGTTGGGGCTGGAGAGATGGCCCAGTGGTTAAGGGCACTTGTCTTTGCAGAGGCCCTGAGCTGCTGACTGTGTTGGTTCACGCCTTTAATCCCAGCATTCAGGATCCAAAAGCAGATGGACCACACGTCTGACAAAGTTTTATTATAAAACTGGGAACAGGATATGTCCTAAACACACAGTTGAACGGTGCACAGGTGCGGTGGTCTCGACAGTACCCAAATGCTTTCAGTCAGTCTAGATGCCCACGACAGAGCTCTGGGCAGGCACAGGTGTACAGGAAGTTTCCTGGTCCTAAGGTTTGGATACTGAACTTAGCCTCAAGAAAATCCTAAACATGTTCTCTTCAAGAGGTGCATTCTGCTGGCTCTACCTTACTCCATCCTGATGATGATGATGATGATAGCAATAGTAACCAAGACAACAATATATCAATAATATATTACCGATGCATACTATTATTAAATAATAATTTTAAAATGTGGCTTGGGCCACACCTGTACTCCAAGCACTCAAGAGCCTGAGGTCAGAAGACTGTTGCTAGTTCCTGGACGTCCAGAGCTACTGGAATGAGTTCCAGTAGCGCGTGGGTACAGTGAGAGCCCCATCTCCACAAAGCAAATCCACACAAAACTTTGGTGGTGACTGAGGAGCTGGACATCATAGCCGGCTTCTTCCAGCAGTCCTGACTTCTGGCACACAGCTGAACTAATCACATTGATAGTACTTAAATAAACATTTGTTGAGCGAACTTATGAACAAACAGCAAGCTTCCGGACCTCATTACTGGTAGCCAGTGTCGCCTGTCACCCTCAGGCTAAAACCCCCGCAGGTGGCGCAACCCGCAACCTGAGCTTCCCGGCTGGACCAACAAGGACTACATTTCCCAGAAGGCTCTGCGCAGGCCCACAACCCCCTGTAAACCTCTCTTTCTCCAGGTTCTGGTTCTTTAGTCAGGGGGTCCGCTTTGCGTGCTCACTCCTTGGACACTCCAGCCCCATTCTCTGTGCCTTTCTGATCCTCCATTCCACGAGGATCCTGCCTCAGTTTCTCCAGTGGGCCCCCCCACCCCGTGAGGCTTCCCCTCCTCCCAGTGCTCCCAGTGAACCGTGCTGCGCGCGCAGCTCCGGTCCACCCTCGCTGAGGGGACGAGTCGCAGGTATTCCTGGACCATGGAGACATCCTCGCCGAGGGCGGCAGTCCGCGCTTCCGGGTGTGTCTGCAGCTCTGTGTGCCGCCGCGTAGGGTGGGACCCCGAGACTGCAGCCTGGCACGTGATGTGTGTGTGTGTGTGTGTCTTGTCTGATGTGTCGGTGTCCCTGAAGGCCAGGTTCCAGCCTTACCTCTGCCAATCACCTGTTCTGTGCATGGGGCGGGTTACTGCCCCTCTCTGTGCCTCAGTTTCCTTACCTATACATTGGGCATGAAAAAAGCACCTGTCTTGGGGGCTGCTGTAATGATTGGAAGATAATACTGTAAATCTTGGGAAACGCCTGGCGCAGAGTAAATTCTGCTAAGAATAAATACATGAAATAAACCACGCTCATGCATCTTCTGTGCCCATGTGTGTTGGTGTATGTGATGTGAGGCTGCCGTGGATAAGGAGTCCTCGTAATCGTGTCTAAAGAGTGTGTCCATTCGTGCTGTCTGTTTAGGTAGGTGGGTGCCTTTGTGTGTAAAATGTGTGACTGTACTTTTGCACAGGGCATGTTTGTATCCCTGTTCTGTATTTGTGGCTTTGCATGTATGAACTGTGTGTTCTCGTGTGCATGTATGTGCATATATGCATTTGCCCCTGAAGGTGAGCAGTGTGTATACCCAGTGCCTGCATACATGCATGTGTTGTATCTGTATGTTCACATATGTGACTGACCAACCTGTGTCTGTGTGCGTGCAACTATCTTTACGTGTTTGAGTTGGTGATTTCTGGGTGTTCTTTGTTGCCTGTGTGGAATATCAGTTTATGACAGCATGCCGCCTTGTGTCCCAAAGGGTCTGAATGGATCCCTCCCTATGTTTGGACCTCTGTGTTGTATGTGTGCTGTGTGTGCATGTGATGTGGGGTATTCCTGTGGGGCTGGGTGACTCTGGACCAAGCAGAGTCTGGATTGCCTGTGCCTTCTCGGTGTGGTCTGTCCCTGTGTCTTTGTGTGTGACGTGTCCGTGTCTCCGTTTGCTGATGGCTGTCCACCTTTGTATGAGATGCGCTTGTGAAGGTTCCTGTGATGTGTGTCAGCTGTGTGTGGGCTGCGTGGGCTTGATATCTGCATCTTAGCATGTAGCACACGTGTGGGCACCAGTGTTGTCACAGTGGTGTCAGGGCCACGCACTGTGGACCCTGCCCCCCTCCAAGGGTCTGTTGGTCTCTGTCTGTCCTTCCTCCCCCTCTCTAGTCTCCCCTCCCGCCTGGCAGCCAATGCAGCCGGGAACCAGTTGCCATGACAACGCTCCCTCCTTCCTCCTCCCACCCTTCTTCTGACAGGCTCTCTGCTCCCCCAATCCCGATTGTCCTCGGGGGCGGGGCCCTCGTTCTCTCCCCCCCCATCTTCCCCTCCCCCCTACCCCAGCAACCCAGGCTCCCCAGCTCCTCTCCTCCGTCCGCCTCTCCATCCCTTCATCCGTCTGTCCTTTCGAGGAGGGGGAGGGGGGTATCCGAACCAGTAAGCAACCCCTCCCTCCCCCTGTCCTGCATCTCCCGCCCCTCTCCTGGGCTGGGGGAGGCCAGGGTTGAGCGGGTCCCCATGGCTGGGGGCTGAGGGCCCGCCCCCCCTCCTCCCCAGCCGCCGATTCCTCCACCTCCCTTCCATCCTGGACAAGATGCCTGCACCCGGCGCACTCATCCTCCTGGCGGCCGTCTCCGCCTCCGGCTGCCTGGCGTCCCCAGCGCACCCGGGTGAGTATGTCCAGCCGTCCGCGGCCCGCGCCCCACCCCCACCAGGTCCGCCCGGCACCTGTGCGCAGTCCCTGGGGACGAGCGGGTCTGCAGGGCCAGGGAGACCAGCCAGGGCGGGTGGGGAGTGGGCTGCGGGCCGAGTGCGTGCTTGTGAGCGTGCATGTGAGCTCATGTGCACGCGAGTGCACACGGGTGCGCGGGGAGATGGAAGGCCGCGGCCTTTGGGAAAGAGACCCTATTTCTAAGGGGAACACAGCTCAGGCTTTGCAGAGACCCCTCCCTCAGGCCTGAGGCTGAGGCTAGAGAACAAGTCTGTGTTCCCAGTGTCTTTAAAAGAACCAGTTCTCAGTCACCCTTCTTCAGGCGTGGGGTGGGCAGTGGGTTCAGCTCGGGGCAAATATCTTCCAACAGCCTGCATTTGGGGGTATGGTGGTCATGAAGCTGTGTATGGTAGCATCTTGTAAATTCTCCGAGCTCCAGGCCTCACTATTGCTAGTCACTGGAATGTATCCGGATTGCGGGATGCGTTTGGGGTGGGGGGTGGGTCCCAGTTTGGAACGAAAGGAGGGACCCCACCCCCAACCACCTGGGAAGGTCTTAAACTACAAGTCCCCCAATAGGTTAGACCACCTGGCTCTTCTGCCAAGGGGCCCCTAGATTCGGAGCATCATGGGGGTTGTAGTCCAAGACTAGCTCAGGATGGGAGGGGCACGAAGTCCGGTAGCCAGTGTCTTGAAGCTCAGACCCTAGCCTTGTACCCACAGATGGATTCGCTCTGAGCCGGGCCCCTTTAGCTCCGCCCTACGCTGTGGTCCTCATTTCCTGTTCGGGTCTGCTGGCCTTCATCTTTCTCCTCCTTACCTGTCTGTGTTGCAAACGGGGTGATGTTCGTTTCAAGGTGAGGTGCCCTAGGACTAACCTGGGAGAAAGACCCCAGGCAGCAAAGAGACTGGAGTCCCAGAGCACTCCCAAGACCTAGGGCTGTAGGATCCCCACCCCAGCGGAGATGGGGCTGGGATCTGAGGGACAGGTCTGTGGACTGAAGGGAGGCAATTAGGGCAGGATGGTGGCATCCTCCTCCCGATGCTCCCATTCTTCACCTCTCGCACCCCAGGAGTTTGAGAACCCGGAAGGGGAGGACTGCTCTGGGGAGTACACTCCCCCTGCGGAGGAGACCTCCTCCTCGCAGTCGCTGCCTGATGTCTATATTCTGCCGTTGGCAGAGGTCTCGCTGCCAATGCCTGCCCCGCAGCCTCCACACTCAGGTACTGCCCCTTCCACCCCTGGATCCTGTGATCCCAACACTTCCTTTTGTGGCTCGGGTGTTGGGGGGAGAGGCAGAGCCCTAGATTCGTGGAAGTAACTTATAGGGAAGCCACACACACCATCTTGTAGAAAACACCAGATCGAGAGCATCCTGCAGGGTGGCCCTGGTGCCACCAGCCTTGATCTGAACCTGGGAGCCACCCCAGAAGCCGACTAACCAGTCTTGGAGCTAGGGTTGCCAAAGGGAAGGGCTGATTGGGCGCTTGGATCTCAAGGGCAGCCAATGAGAAGGCTGGACCCTGTCATGGAATGTTGGAGACAGCCAATAAAAGGAGACTGTTGTCTACTCTGACCTCAGACCCCTCCCACTGTGGTGGTGTGGGGCATCCTTGATAAGAGAACTCAGGGCCTCCCTTCCCGCCCCCTCCTCAGACATCAGCACCCCCCTGGGCCTGAGCCGCCAGCACCTCAGCTACCTGCAGGAGATTGGCAGCGGCTGGTTTGGGAAGGTGAGTGAGGGGCCTGGGCGGGGGCAGAGGGAATTTCCATACATCTCTGGCATGTGCTCCTGTTCTGTGTCTACCCCCATCTGTCATCTGCTCTTGGCCTCCCCCGCCCCATGCCCCTCAGCCTGCCCCTCCCCCTCTCCCACCCTCCCACCCACCTACCCCCACATCTGTCGGTCAGCGCCTCCCTCCTCACTCCATTGACCACTCCGCCTCGCCACCCGGCTCTCCACGCGTCCGTCAGTCTGTCCATCCTTCCATCCGTCCCGCGTGCATCGGATTCTGGGCCTGTGAGTCTCTCACTCCGTGTCTGGTAGGGGACCAGGGAGGGAAGTGGGACGTGAAGGGAAGTAGTTGGGAGTTTGGGGTGTATGGAACCGCCCTGGGGAAGGGCTGGCACAGGTCAGCATTGACCATAGCGCTCTTCAATCAGGTGATCCTCGGGGAGGTCTTCTCAGACTACTCACCAGCTCAGGTGGTGGTGAAGGAACTCCGGGCTAGCGCAGGGCCGCTGGAGCAGCGCAAGTTCATCTCCGAGGCTCAGCCCTACAGGTATGTCCGTGGACAGGCATCCTAAGAACAGAAGACCAGGTGGAGGAGGTGATTAGTAGAGGGAACCCAGTGTGGCTTCCAGCCTCAGATTGCTTCCTGGCTGGGTGACTCTGGTGCTGGGATCTCCCCCTCCTGGAGTCTTGGGTCTTCCCTAGAGAAAGCTGGAGCCGGTATGGGGAAGTGGTTCCACGATTCTGAACCTGATATCTCCATTCCAGCAACAGTTTAGACCAGGCTATCCCTGAGTCTGCCCCACCTGCCTTCCCCAGTGTGAGGAAAGACCTGCGAGCACCCTTTTTTGGTTTTTTTTGGATTTGGCTTTTTCGAGACAGGGTTTCTCAGTGTAGCCCTGGCTGTCCTGGAACTCACTCCGTAGACCAGGCTGGCCTCGAACTCAGAAATCCACCTGCCTCTGCCTCCCAGAGTGCTGGGATTACAGATGTGCGCCACCACCGCCCAGCTTAGGCGTTCATTCTTAACACACATCGCTTTGCTTGGAGGTAGTGAGCTTCCAGTCGATCGTAGGAAGTACACATGGCTCACCCATTGAGACACAGACTTCGGAGTCTGGCCCTGCACTGTTCAAGACCTCCCATGGTTCCTCAGTGCTCCCAGGGTATGGCCTCCGTTCCCTACAGCCCACAGGCCCTGCACAGTCTGACACTATCATCCTCTTGCCCCTGTCCTCTGACCTCTTCTTCCTACCCCTTCCCTGTAGCCCCGACACATACCACACATACCGCAGTTGATTTCCTGCCCCAGGGCCTTCATTCCTGCTTCTTCCCCTCTGTAGAATACCACAACTTACCTGCCATCTCTAGTGCTGAACTGGTGGTTCATGTTCCCTTTAGTCTTAGCCCAAAAAGGCCTGCCCTTGTCCCATGCCCAGGTTAGGAGGACCTTCCACAGGCATGGTGAGTTTTACCTGCAATTGTACTGACAACGCTGAGGCAGGAGGATTGTAAGCTTGAGACCAGCCTGGGCTACAGAAGGAAATCCTGTCTCAAAAGGTGTGTGTGTGTGTGTGTGTGTGTGCCTTACTATTTATTTACTGTCTGTCTTTCTCTAGACCAAGGCTATTTAAATTTAAGCTAAATAAAATGACATCTGTCCAGAACCCCAGGCATAGTAAGTGGCTCACCCTGAAATAAGAACTTGGAGGAGGCTGAGGCTGGAGGATCTCTAGGAATTTGAGGCCAGCCTAGGCTACAAACAAATGGCTTTCAATATTCATTTCCTGAGCGACCCTTGCCACATTCCAGGCGCTTCATAGCTGGTCCACTCACGTTGGAAATCTCTGGGCACAGCACAGGCTGACTAGCCGCTCAGTGTTCCTCCTGCCTCTGAGGTTTACACGTTCCATCAGCCCTCAGCAGGCGTCTGCTGATCCAGACATATCCCTTGAACTTAAATCCCAGCTGTGTGGCACTAGGCAAGTTGCTTCACTTCTCTGAGTCTCTGTCCCCTTCTGGATCAGCCCGGTCTCTATGCCGCGTCAGAGTTGTCACTTCCAGGCTTTCTCTCTCCCTCTGTCCTAGGTCACTGCTTCCTGTCACTTCTCAGGCACTTTCCACATGTGGGATGACATTTCCCTCCCCCCCCCCCCCGGGATGCCAGCAGTCTCCTCCTCCTAGGCAGGGAAGGGCTGAAGACTCAGCCAAGCTGTGGTTGTAACACAGACAATGGCCCAGCCCCGGTGCCCAGGTGACCCTTGGCACCTACTAAGCAGTGTTAGAGAAAGAACTCACCTGTGCAGACTCACTCAGCTTGGAGTATCAGAACGAGACAGGTCACAAGGAAGGGAAGGATCTGTAGGGGCAACTTTGAAAGACCGAGGAGTGTGGGTTCTGTAGGAGCCAGCAATCTTGCAAAGCACTATGGGAAGATGGTTACAGGAAGGGAGGATGGAGAGTTAGGGTTGGGCAGTGGCCAGCATCCCTCAGACACAGCTGAGACAGGGTGAAGTCTAGTCCAGCATATGTCTAAGTGTCACAATCGCAGCTAGCCCGCTGGTGCACACCGACCATTTATCTCAGCAGTCTGAAGGCCGAGGCAGGATTGTGCGTTCACAGGCAGCCTGGGCTGCAGAGTGAAGCCCTCCCTTAAATACATAGACTAGCAGGGCCCATCCTCGCTGTGAACAGCCCCTCTCCCAGCATGCTCTCCACAGACTCAAGTGGGAGCCACTGCCCCCATCTATCAGGAAGTAAGCAAAGGAGACAGGGTGACTTCCCTGGGAGACCTGGGAAGGATTCGGGTGCAGGGGTGAATGGAGAGGCAGTGAAGCCATTTGGGGGACCAGACTGGGCCCTGAGCCATGTCAGAGACAAAAACGGGCTGGAGAGATGGCCCAGTGGTTAAAAATGAGTATGCTCTTTCAGAGTACCTTAGCACCAGGGAGCCTCTAAGTCAAACGGCTCCCAAGTGCCTATTACTGTAGCTCCAGAGGATATGATGCCCTCTTCTGGCCTTCATGGGCACCTGCCCTCACCAGACCCCCACATAAACACACCTATATGGACATTTTAAAAGATTTAAAAAAAAAAAATAAGGAAAAAAAGAAAAGAAAAAAAAAAAAAAAACCAATGAAGGCCAGACAGGCGTGGTGACTCACACCTTTAATCCCAGCACTTAGGACGCAGAGGCAGGCAGATGTCTGTGAGTTTGGGGCCAGCCTGGTCTACATAGTTAGGTTCAGGACAGCCAGGGCTATGTAGGGAGACCTCGAGTTAGAGAGAGAGGGACAGGGACAGGGAAAGGAGTGTCCCCATAGAGGAGGGCTGTAAGTACAAAGGCCCGGAGCAGAGGGTCCCACGGGGCCACTGGGGAGACATTCAGAGCTGGAAACGTCACTGAGAGGTCAGGGACAATCTGAAGGGAAGGTGTTGTACCCAGGTCAGGTCTACACGTCTGGGAAAGGGTTTGGCAAGGCCAGGTTCTGTACGGTAGACACAGGCTGCTCCTTTCCTACCCCTTACAGGAGCCTGCAGCACCCCAACGTCCTCCAGTGCCTGGGCGTCTGTGTGGAGACCTTGCCCTTCCTGTTGATCATGGAGTTCTGCCAGCTGGTGAGGGGGCTGGGAAGGGGAGGGGCTGCTGGGAGCTGGAAGCCGGCTCTGGCATCCGGACTCCAGGGTCTCAGATTCCTGTAGTCACCTGTCTGACGGTCTTAGCATCCCTTTTTTCCGTTTTCTGTTCTTGGGGCTGGGGGTTGAATCCCGGGCATCATGCGTGTATGGTAAGCGTCTGACCTGGCTAAGTTACATAGCCAGGCTGTGCTAACTAGCAAGGGCAGCAGCGGGGGAGACTGAGGCTTGGAGGGCTGGCTGCCTGATGTGGAGCAGGGGATGTTTTGTGCTCACTTCAGATTGTGCCGAACTGCCCTTGTTTCTTTCCCAGGGGGACCTGAAGCGATACCTTCGGGCTCAGCGGCCACCTGAAGGCATGTCCCCTGAACTTCCCCCTCGAGACCTTCGGACACTGCAGAGGATGGGCCTAGAGATTGCCCGGGGATTGGCACACCTGCACTCCCATAACTATGTGCACAGGTGAGGGAGATGTACCCACAGCAAAGGACACCGGGAAGAGCTGAGCTAGCAAGGACTCTAAAGTGGCAGGCACCCTGAAAGGCTGAAGGAAAGGAAGGGGAGGAGTCAGGAGATGGGGCGGAGTCAGGTCAGAGGGAGGAGTCCAGACAGGGGGAGGAGTCAGGACAGGGGGAGGAGCAGGAAAGGAGAGTGCGATTTCAGGAAGGGAGAAGCGCTGAAAGAAGAGGAAACCAAGTGTGCTCTCGCCTATAATCCCAGCACTCAGAAGGCTGAGGCAGGAAGATCCCAGCAGGGTTGAGGCCAGCTGGGTGTATGTAGCGAGTTACAGGACAGCTAAGGCTACACCGTGAGACCCTGAGAGGCGGGGAAGAGGAGAGGGAGGAGTCAGAAGAGGAGGAGGAGTTAGGAGAGAGAATGGAGGGAGTCTGGGGAGGGAAGAGACCCCAGAAGGGGTTCAGTGCTAGCAGAGGAAGAGAGAGAGAAGACTGGGGTGTCAGTAAAGAAGGTGGAGGAGTAAGGAGAGAAGGGGAGGAACTAGTAGAGGAAAGCGGGATTCGGGGAGAAGAAGTCAGGACTGCAGAGGCCAGAGGAAGATGAGGGGTCAGGAGAGGAAGGACCCAGAAGAGGAGGAGGAGAGACCTGGCGGGTGGGGGAGGGGAAGGGGGGGGAGGAAGGAGTCAGGAGAGGAGGTACGTGCAGAGTTGTGAAAGGGAAGGAGAGAGTCCTTCCCGTGGGCAGGGCTTTCTCCTCACTCCGCCTCCCCCATCCCTACTCCGCAGCGATCTGGCGCTGCGCAACTGCCTGCTAACTTCAGACCTGACTGTGCGCATTGGAGACTATGGGCTGGCGCATAGCAACTACAAGGTGAGCAGTGCGTGTGCGTGCGTCTGTGCGCGGGGGTCAGTGTGTGTCCCCTGCTGACCTGCTGACCCCGCCCACCCCTAGGAAGACTACTACCTGACACCCGAGCGCCTGTGGGTGCCGCTGCGCTGGGCAGCGCCGGAGCTGCTGGGGGAGCTGCATGGCAGCTTTGTGCTGGTGGACCAAAGCCGTGAGAGTAACGTCTGGTGAGGCGACGGCTGGCGCCTGGGGGGCTGGGGCTCCACTTCTCTCTGACCTCTGACTTCTGACCTCCCACACAGGTCCCTGGGGGTGACACTCTGGGAGCTCTTTGAGTTCGGGGCACAGCCCTATCGTCACCTATCCGATGAGGAGGTCCTGGCCTTTGTCGTCCGCCAGCAACACGTCAAGCTGGCCCGGCCCAGGCTCAAGCTGCCCTATGCCGACTATTGGTAAGGAGCCTGACTCCCCCAAACTTCCTATCCCAGACCCGGAGCATCTGTCACTCCATCTTTCCCCATTACCTGATGCTGAGACAGGCCAACTGAGGCAGGAGAGTGGCACATCGAAACTCTGCTTCACTCCCTGTCCTCCCTGAGGCCAAGCCCGTCCCCTCTGTTTTTCTCTGGATCTCTGCCTCGCTCTGCCTCAGGGTCTTGGTTTTTGGCTGTCTCCCTCTATTGGCCTCTGTCTCTCTCCTCTGGAGTTCTTCCCTCTTCATTATCCGCCCCCCCTTGTCCCCAGGTATGACATCCTGCAGTCTTGCTGGCGGCCGCCAGCCCAGCGCCCCTCAGCCTCTGATCTGCAGCTGCAGCTCACTTACCTGCTGTCTGAGAGGCCCCCCAGACCCCCTCCTCCACCACCCCCTCCCCGAGATGGGCCCTTCCCCTGGCCCTGGCCCCCCTCGCATAGTGCGCCGCGCCCGGGTACCCTGTCCTCGCAGTTCCCCCTCCTGGATGGCTTCCCCGGGGCTGACCCAGATGACGTACTCACAGTCACCGAGAGTAGCCGTGGCCTCAACCTTGAGTGCCTGTGGGAGAAGGCCCGCCGTGGGGCAGGCCGGGGTGGGGGTGCACCTCCCTGGCAGCCCGCTTCTGCGCCTCCTGCGCCGCACGCCAATCCATCCAATCCTTTCTATGAGGCGCTGTCCACCCCTAGTGTGCTGCCGGTCATCAGCGCTCGCAGTCCCTCGGTGAGCAGCGAGTACTATATCCGCCTGGAGGAGCACGGTTCTCCACCAGAACCCCTCTTCCCCAACGACTGGGACCCGCTGGACCCAGGAGTACCCGGTTCCCAGGCCCCCCAAGCTCCCTCCGAGGTCCCTCAGCTGGTTTCCGAGACCTGGGCTTCCCCCCTCTTCCCTGCGCCCCGACCCTTCCCGGCCCAGTCCTCCGGATCAGGTGGTTTCCTGTTGAGCGGCTGGGACCCCGAGGGCCGGGGCGCAGGAGAGACCCTGGCAGGAGATCCTGCCGAGGTGCTTGGGGAACAGGGTACCGCACCCTGGGCCGAAGAGGAGGAGGAAGAGAGCTCCCCAGGCGAGGACAGCAGCAGCCTTGGAGGGGGACCCAGCCGCCGGGGACCCCTCCCCTGCCCCTTGTGCAGCCGCGAGGGTCCCTGCTCCTGCCTGCCATTGGAGAGGGGGGATGCTGTGGCCGGCTGGGGGGGCCACCCTGCCCTTGGTTGTCCCCACCCCCCAGAGGACGACTCATCCCTGCGTGCAGAGCGGGGTTCCCTGGCCGACCTGCCTCTGGTCCCCCCTACCTCAGCCCCTCTCGAGTTTCTGGACCCCCTTATGGGGGCCGCAGCGCCCCAGTACCCCGGGCGGGGGCCACCTCCCGCTCCCCCCCCTCCACCGCCCCCTCCCCGGGCCTCCGCGGAACCGGCCGCGTCCCCCGACCCCCCGTCGGCCCTGGCCAGTCCAGGCTCCGGCCTATCGTCTCCGGGCCCCAAGCCGGGGGACAGCGGCTACGAGACCGAGACCCCTTTTTCCCCCGAGGGAGCCTTCCCAGGTGGGGGGGCGGCCGAGGAGGAAGGGGTCCCTCGGCCACGGGCTCCCCCCGAGCCACCCGACCCAGGAGCGCCCCGGCCACCCCCAGACCCGGGTCCCCTCCCACTCCCAGGGTCCCAGGAGAAGCCAACCTTTGTAGTTCAGGTGAGCACCGAACAGCTGCTGATGTCCCTACGGGAGGATGTGACAAAGAACCTCCTAGGGGACAAGGGGTCGACACCCGGGGAGACAGGACCCAGGAAGGCGGGGAGAAGCCCCGCGAACAGAGAGAAGGGCTTAGGGCCGAACAGGGACCTGACATCCCTGGTCAGCAGGAAGAAAGTCCCCAGCAGGAGCCTTCCGGTGAACGGGGTGACAGTGTTGGAGAACGGGAAGCCAGGAGTCCCGGACATGAAGGAGAAGGTGGAGGAGAATGGCCTGGAATCTCCGGAGAGAGGAGAGAGAGCTCTGGTGAATGGGGAGCTGATGTCCCCAGATGCCGGGGAGAAGGTGGCAGAGAATGGGGAGCTGATGTCCCCAAAGAGCGAGGAGAAGGTGGCAGAGAATGGGGTCCTGAGGCTGCCCAGGAACACGGAGAGGCCTCCAGAGACTGGACCTCGGAGAGTCCCGGGGCCCTGGGAGAAGACGCCCGAGACTGGGGGTCTAGCTCCCGAGACCCTGCTGGATCGAGCCCCTGCGCCCTGCGAGGCAGCCTTGCCCCAGAACGGCTTGGAGATGGCCCCTGGCCAGCTTGGCCCAGCCCCCAAGAGCGGGAACCCGGACCCCGGGACCGAGTGGAGAGTCCACGAGAGTGGGGGGGCACCGAGAGCCCCCGGGGCTGGGAAGCTGGACCTCGGGAGTGGGGGCCGAGCCCCGGGGGGCGTGGGGACGGCCCCCGCCGGCGGCCCCGCAAGCGCCGTGGACGCAAAGGCCGGATGGGTAGACAACTCGAGACCACTGCCACCTCCGCCACAGCCACTGGGGACCCAACAGAGGAGGCCGGAGCCACTGCCCCTGAAAGCCAGGCCGGAGGCGGCCCAAGAGGAAGAGCCAGGGGTCCCAGACAACAGGCTCGGCGGAGACATGGCCCCCAGCGTAGACGAGGACCCCCCCAAGCCGGAGAGGAAGGGCCCCGAGATGCCTCGCTTGTTCTTGGACTTGGGACCGCCTCAGGGGAACAGCGAGCAGATCAAAGGTGAGGATGCCGGGAAGGAAAGCTGGCCAGCCTGGCACTGAACACCTACCCAGGGGTCATTGTACCTTGGGCCTTGGCTGTGTCCCCATCTGCAGTCCTAAGGAAAGGTCTTTAATGCTCTGGGCTGCAGTTCTTTCCCCTGCCAAGAATGGATGACAGGGAAGGCCCTGCCTGGTTAGGTGGCTGTGAGGGGCAGACCTTAACAAAGCCCTTAGTTACTGCCAAATTGTCACCATTGAGCTCTGGGATATAATGGAGACCCATCTTTGTTATTTAAGCTAGTATAGATGGGGTCTCCAAGTCAGGAACTAAAAGGTACCCAGAAATGGGGAGGGCTAGGAAAACAGGTGGGGAAAGCGTCATGTCTAGGGACAGCCACTCCTGGGAAGGTCACAGGTGCACGGGTGCTGTTTGTCGCATTGGCTGGTTTGTTGTTGTTGTTAATTGTGTTCTGGATGTTTGGGTGGTTGTAGTCAGCTCAGGTCTGGTGCTGCCCGTCAGGGCCATGTGAGGGAGGGCTCTAAGGAGCTGAGGGTAACCAGGAGAGTGTCTGTCGCGGGTCTCTAAGACCGCGCTTGGGAGAGTGAAGCAAAAAGATGGCTGGGACTTGAAGGTCAACCTGGATGACAGATCAAGTTTCAGAGTTCCAGGCCAGTCAAAGATACATGTGAGAAAAAAAAAGTTGGCATTGGTGGCACCCGCCTTTAATCCCAGCACTTGGGAGGCAGAGGCAGGCAATTTTCTGAGTTCAAGGCCAGCCTGGTCTACAGAGTGAGCTCCGAGTCAGCCAGGGCTACACAGAGAAACCCTGTCTCGAAAAACAAAACAAAACAAGATACACAGTGAGACCCAGTCTCAGACAAACATTTGCCTTGGAAATGTGAGGACCTGACCCTAAAGCCACATAGAGCCTGGAGTGGTGATGAGTTTATGACTCCAGTGCTGCTCAAGGCCAGTGAGTGACCCTTTCTTGAAAGAGGTAGAGGTGTGGAGGGTACGTGAGGTTGTCCTGTGTCCTACACACACACACACAGACATACACACACACACATACACACAGATATACACTCACACACACACACACACAGACATACACACACAGACACACACACACACACACACACACACACACGCATGGTGCACGCACATGCATTTTTGAAGGTAGGCAAGGTGTCTCAGCTGGTGAAGGCACTTGTCACCTGATACCCTGAGTTTGATACCCAGGGCCTACATGGAGGAAGGAAAGAACTGAGTCCCATAAGTTGTTACCTGACCACTACATACATGTTGTGGTGCATGTGTGCCTAAACACATACAGAAATACATTCACACAGTCATAAATGAACAAAATTTAAAATTTTTAATTAAAAGGCTGGGCATAGTGTACACATCTGATCCCAGCGTCGGGAGGCAGAGGCAGGTGAATCTCTGAGACCCCGGCAGCCTGGTCTACAGAGTGAGTTCCAGGACAGCCAGGGCTATACAGAGAAACTGTCCCAAATAAATAAATAAACAACAAAATAAATAAATAACAAAATTTTAATTGAAAAAAAATTTAAGGGAAGCAATAAACTAAGGGGTCTCTCCAGTGTGTGAGGCCGTAGGTTATCCATGGCTAGCCCACTCTAGTAGGCAAATGTCAGGCTCGCACAGGGTGAGGAGACACTGAGAGGCTGACAGGGATGAGCCACACAGTGAGATGGTGTCCTCCCGAGTTCCTCAAACACTGTAGCGTATACGCCGTGTTTCTGTTCTGTGCTGGCGCGTACACACACACACACACACACACACACACGCCCCAAGGTGTCTAGGAAGACACGGGGTCACATGACACTACTGGGTGAAGTAACATGCTCAGAGAGTCTGAGTTGGTTTAGGGCTACTGGCTGAAAAGAGGCTAGAAACGGCTTCCGTCTTCTGCCCAGGGAACTGCCATTCATCGCTTAAATCCCACACAGATCTCCCCTCTCTGGGAGGCCTTCGTGCTACTCACACACACACACACACGCCCCAAGGTGTCTAGGAAGACACGGGGTCACATGACACTACTGGGTGAAGTAACATGCTCAGAGAGTCTGAGTTGGTTTAGGGCTACTGGCTGAAAAGAGGCTAGAAACGGCTTCCGTCTTCTGCCCAGGGAACTGCCATTCATCGCTTAAATCCCACACAGATCTCCCCTCTCTGGGAGGCCTTCGTGCTACTCGAGGCTATCACTGCATCCTTACGCGGTGCCTGCAGCGCTCCTAATCCCACCACCTCCTAAGCAGCAGTGAGGGTCAGAGCACGGCGTGTGGGTGGTGGCGGAGGGTGGAGGCGGGCACTAGATGGCGCCTCTCGCCTCCACCATCCTTCCCTGCCCTGCCCCTACTGTTTGCCACCCTCCGCAGTGCCTGCCTGCGGTGGTTTACTTACTTGTGATGGAGGGAGGAGTGGCCCGTTTCATTTGCCCGGGAGGAACAGTGGTCCAGAGAGGTGGACATGCGTGTTGAGGGACACAGTCAAACAGTGAGATGGGACTGGAGGGAAAGTGGACTTGGGGACAGAGAAAGTGCTAGAAGGTGGCCACCAAGGAAACTCCCCGTCTGCAGGGAACACTAGTCCATTGACCTCGGACTGTGAGCGCGTCTGTGCACACACATAAAGCCGTGCGAGGGCGGTTGTGTTCCGAGGCCAGGCACGCTAACCGGGGCTGAAGTGCTGCTGCTGCTGGCCTTGGCGGGAGGTGTGTGGCCGGAGCATGTGTGACTGGCTCTTAGAGGTGCCTCGGATCTGGGGATCCCCTGAGCTGGAGAACATGAGGGATTCAGTGCCAGGCAGAGAGAATGGCATAAACAAATGTTGAGTCGGGGCAAACAGGGAGTCCTGAATGAGGCTGGTTCAGAATGGAGAGAAGAGCGGCCGGGGCCAGGTGCTGGGAAGCAGCTTGCTGCTCTGGGCGCTGAGGTCGTGCGTGGCAGTGGGAGGGCTCTCTCACTGTGCACACAGGCCCTCAGCAGCCCCCAGCAGACTGCTGTGGGCAGAGCCTGACTCGGTGTCCGGGACTCCTATCTTCTCCCCTTGCAGCCAAACTCTCCCGGCTCTCGCTGGCGCTCCCGCCGCTCACGCTCACGCCGTTCCCGGGCCCGGGCCCGCGGCGGCCACCTTGGGAGGGCGCGGACGCAGGGGCAGCTGGCGGGGAGGCCGGCGGGGCGGGGGCGCCGGGGCCAGCGGAGGAGGACGGGGAGGACGAGGACGAGGAGGACGAGGAGGCAGCGGGCTGCCGGGGCCCCGGGAGGACGCGGGAAGCCCCAGTGCCCGTCGTGGTGAGCAGCGCCGACGGGGACACGGCCCGCCCGCTGCGGGGGCTGCTCAAGTCTCCACGCGCGGCCGACGAGCCAGAGGACAGCGAGCTGGAGAGGAAGCGCAAGATGGTCTCCTTCCACGGGGACGTGACCGTCTACCTCTTCGACCAGGTGAGGGGTACACTGAGGGCAGGAGGCACCGGGACTGGAGGGACGTGGACCTCCCGGTGGGCCTGGTGATTGGGGCGGGTCCAGAGGGATTTACACCTTCTAGTGCCCAGGGTAGCCCGCCCAGTGGGTGGAGCCCGGGAGGAGGTGGAGGCAAGGGGCGTGGCCTGGGATGGCCTTAGCAGGAGTAGGACCAGGAATGGGATAGGGGTTTGTGATACGAAAGGGCCTGGAAATCTAGGAGAGACCTGAGGGGTGTTGGTGGGTCTAGAAGGCTGTTAGGCAGAAGCCTAGACGGGCCAAGAATAAAAATCGAGACTAAATACTCTAGAGAATGGGAGCGAAGCCTGGGTCTGCTGCGGGCGGAACCTAGGGCTTCGGGGCCTGGTTTTATCGACAACAACCTTAACGACTGTGGAGTTGACTCTAATTTAATTTAATATGTGGCTATGTATATTCTTGAGTGGGCGTGTCCCCCATACGCGTTGAGAGCTTTGCTCTCAAAGGAGAGGACAGTGCAGATAATGGGGGGGAGGCGGGGAGGGACAGGAGGGACAGGAGTGGTCCAGTCAGTGGGTGGACCCCGGAGGGAGCTGGTAGTCAGGAAAGGACTACACTTTAGCCTCGAAGCATCTCCAGCCTCTTGGGACTGGGCTTTAAGTGGGGCGGATCTCATCACGTGGGGCGGATCTCATCACGTGGGGCTTTAAAATGGAGTGACTTTGGCTTGGTCACCTAGTCAGTAATCTTTGCTCTCAGGAGGCAGAGTCGAGACAATCTATAATTAATGTAATCTGAATAGTTCAGGCCAGCTAGGGCTACCTATCGAAACCCTGTCTCAAAAAAAGGTTTATTACCTGAACCGGAAAAAAGAGGGTTTACTGCCTGAGCTTCGCTAGATAAACCTGGGGTGAGACTGTTTGAGGCCAGGTTGTAAGATAGTTGAAAACAGGGTCAGGTACTGGGTTCAGAGTCACTGAGACTAAAGGATTCCAAAATGGGACTTTTAAATTTTATTTTTTTGTTTGAGACAGGATTTCTTTGTATAGCTCTGGCTGTCCTGGAACTTTGTAGAGAAGGGTGGTCTCGAACTCAGAGATCCATGTGTGCCTTGGTTTCTCTGTTACCCTAACTGTTCTGGAACTTACTTTGTACACGAGGCTGGTGTACAAACTTAGAGATCTCAGACTTAGAGATCCACCTGTCTCTGTCTCCTGAGTGCTGGACTTAAGGGGATCCCCACCTTACACGGTTCAAGGTGGGACTTTGAGCGTTTGAGGGGGGACTGGGATAATTGTCCCTTGGTGCTTGGCTGGAGTTAGGGCTTGGGAGGCTACAGAAGCAGGCTGTTAGTTCCAAGATAGGTTTGGATCTCTGCAGCCAAGCTCTTGGAGGTGGTGCTGCGGGGTTTAGAACTGGGGCTTTCTAGTAAGGTAAGGAACAAAGACCACTGTGAGATTAGGGTTTGTAAGAACTTCTGAGGGCAGATGAAGGTTCCATTAACTTCTCCACACAATACAATGTCAGCAATTAAAAAACGGGGTGCCAAAAGCCACAGCAATAATGGGTTTTATTTCTCTTTTGAGAAAAATATGGGTTTCATTTCTCTTTTGAGAAGCGGTGTTTGGGATGTGACAATACGTTCCCTATTCCTTTCTCTTATTTTTCACAGGAGACTCCAACCAACGAGTTGAGCGTCCAGGGCACCCCCGAGGGGGACACGGAGCCATCAACACCCCCAGCGCCCCCGACGCCTCCCCACCCCACCACCCCAGGAGATGGGTTTCCCAACAACGACAGCGGCTTTGGTGAGGGGCGGAACCCAAGATTTGGGCTGCGGGAGGGCGGGGCTTGGGAATGGAGGGAGTGGCCTTATTATGCAATGGGCGTGTCCTGCGGGAAGGGCAGGGCTAAGGGGGACCTGGAAGAGGAGGATTGACTCTAGGAGCTCATCCACTCCTAGGCTAGAGATGAACGGAGGGGCCTGGGAGGAGCTCAGGAAGGCAAGGGCTGGTAGGGGCGGGTGGGGCGGGAAGGTATCTGAGTGGGAGGGATGGGGCCTTGCTGGAGGGGAGGGCTAAAGGTGGCCTTGGGCTGGGCTGCGAAGCTGGCGTCTAAGTCTGCTTCATTTTCTCCCTAGGCGGCAGTTTCGAGTGGGCGGAGGATTTCCCCCTCCTCCCCCCGCCAGGGCCCCCCCTGTGCTTCTCCCGCTTCTCCGTCTCACCTGCACTGGAGACCCCGGGGCCCCCCACCCGGGCTCCCGACGCCCGGCCCGCAGGTACAGTGCTTCCAGCGGGACCCTGGTCCACCCCTCCCCAGCCTGCCCTCCCTTGCCTTGCTTCTCTCTTCCATTCACCCGCTCGGTCACACGGACATCTCCCAGCTAAGACCAGTTGGTTCCCATCCACAGCCCTGGACAGTTGCACCTGTCTCTGCCCTTCAGTTGCTCCTTCAAGGATCCTTATGTTCACACCGCCTTGCCCATCTTTCCCATTGCTGAGCTCAGACACCTTGCTGGGTCTCCATACCCTCTCCAAGGGCACTTAAAGCCAGAGTTTAGGGCAGACACCCAGAGGCAGGAGTCACTGTAGAAGCAGCGAGCTCACAGCCACCTGCCACACTGCTACCCGCTCAGTTCCCACTGCGATCCCTACAGTGGGTTTTAGTCCCGCGGTTTTTACAAAAAGGAAAGAACTGAGACACTTCTTAGAAAGGAGGGTAGAGCCGGAATTCTGCCCCGGCTGCTGGCTCTGAGTGCTGCCCTCTCGTGGTGAGCATCTCCTGGGTCCTGTGCTGATGGAAAGTCAGCTCTCTCCTGCCCCCTGCTGGCCATCGTGTTGAACGCCCAGGATGTGGGGAAGGAGCTGTTAGGAATGTCTCTATCGCTGTCCCAGGGCCTCTGAGTTCCAGGATTAACCCTGCCTTTTTTCAGCTGCGTGATGTTGGCCAGTCAGTGTCCCCCTCTGCCTTAGCGTCCTCATCTATAGAATGGGAATGAGTGGACCCTGGTCCTGAGTGTTATGAGGGTATAAATGGCATAACCCCACCCACCCATGGGCTTGCAGCCTGGGGCTCAATGTGATCGATGTGATGGTGTTACTGACCCAGGGCTGTGAACAACTTGCACAACAGCTGGAGGCAGAAGAGTTTAGCTAGTTCAAGAACAGAAGACAGACCTGGGGCTCTCAGAGTTCAGAGTTGGGCTGAGGTGAATAAATGGGACAAGTTATAAAAGACTTGAGAGCCAGGCATAGTGAACGCCTTTAATCCCAGCACTTGGAAGGCAGAGGCAGGTAGCGGTTTGAGTTCAAGGCCAGCCTGGTCTACAGAGTGAGTTCCAGGACAAGCTAGGGCTACACAGAGAAGCTCTGTCTTTAACAACAAAAATGTATAATACTACTAATAGTAATAATAAGTAAATAAATAATAACAGATTTAGGAGAGATTTGCCCACAGGGTACTAGGGAACTAGGAAGAACTGTAAGCAGGGAAGGAGCTGGGGCCTAAGAATGGAAGCGAGGAGAGGCTAGGCCTGAGGAGAGGCCGGGGGCCTGAGGAGAGGCCTGGAGTCTGAGAGGCCGGGGGGCCTGAGGAGAGGCCTGGAGTCTGAGGAGAGGCCGGGGGGCCTGAGGAGAGGCCTAGAGTCTGAGGAGAGGCTGGGGGGCCTGAGGAGAGGCTGGGGGGGGGGGACTGAGGAGAGGCCTGGAGTCTGAGGAGAGGCTGGGCATGAATCTAAGCAGGAGAGGCTTGTGAACTAGGCACAAGGAGAGAGGAAGGGCAAGGCAGAGTCGAGGACAGTAGAGACAGGATTCGGACTTCATCCCCATCTAACCTCAAATGTTCCTTCCTGACACCTCCATCTCAGGACCCCTATGAGCACAGGGCAGGGTGGGTCTAGGGTGTGGGGAAATCAGCTAGTGAGTGAGTCAGGATCCAGACTGTTGGCAAGGTGACTTCACTCTTAGTCACCAGGAGTGGGACGGAGGGCCCAGTGGTCTGCATGAAGCCCCAGGTCCTCGCCTGCTCTCCCTGATACTCCCGCTGGGCATGGGTGTGGCAGCTGCTGAGCACGTCTATCTCCCCAGACCACAGTGGGTTCCCCCTTGGCACTCCCATAGACTCCATCTTTACACCAGGTCCTGAGGGAGGGACTCATCCCATGTACTTTGAAAAGGCGTGGGCCACGTTTTCCACTCAAGGAGGGATGAGTCCCTCACTCAGGACCTCTGGTTCCTCAACGTGGCCAGGCCCTGGCTGTCAGCACAGAAGTGTAAGCGGGAGGGCTGGCTCCTTACCCCACTGGCCTTGGTGCTCTAGATCCAGAGAATGACTCAGGCTATGATGTATGAGGAGGCTGGGGTGGTGGACCTGCACATTGGTGACGGTGCTGTGTGACAGACTGGACGCCAGGACACAGACCTGGGCACAGGCATCTTCAGCCTATGCGGTGGAGGTGCAAGCAGTCTTGCTCCGTCTTCCACAGTAACTGGTATACTTAATAAATACTCAACACCAGGGAGGGATTCCTGAGGAAATAAACAGGAAGCAAGTGATAACCCAGGATGTCCAAGGGTGACGGGCAATCCAGAATCAGCTATTGTGGAAGGCCTCAAAAGAGGGGCCTGAACTACTCGGGAAGAACATTTTAGACCCCGGGGGCAGCAGGTGCAAAGACCCTGGAGTAGAATGGAATCTGGAGCACTGAGGGCGGTGTGCCTGGAGCGGAGGCCAGGATGAGGACAGAGGATGGGGCCATGCCACGGACTGGGCCTTGGCCTTGAATGAGTCGCAAACTCGTGTTTCCCCTGGTTCTGTCTCTCCTGATTCCCATCCTTTCTCTACTCTCTGTTCTCAGGCCCCGTGGAGAACTGACTCCCCAAAGACCCAGCCCCTTTGCACCCCAAGAAGAAGGTTTGCGAGCAGAATCTTGTGTGGACGATGGAGCCATTGCCCCCGACACTGACACAGCCTCTGGGGAGGTGCCTGAGGCTGGGCCATCCCTCTCCTCCACCATGTGCCAAACAGGAGGCCCAGGCCCTCCGCCCAGCCCCCCAGATGAGTCCCCTGATCCCCCTGACCCCCCTGACCCCCTCGGAGCTACATGAGGCAGGAAGCCCAGCGCTGGACAGCCACACTTCCTGGAACTGAACTGAACTCTTCTGGGCCCAGAGCCCTGGCACAGCAGAGGTCCCTCCTGGCCTCATGAGGGCCACTGGCTTAAGGAACCTGGGTCCCCCATCTTGCGTCTCCCCTTCCCCCAAGCCTGGCCCCTGGAGGGGGCCTCTGATTCAAACCTTCGCGTGACATTTTCACATTATTTAAAAAAAAAGACAAAAAACTTTTGGAGGAAAATGGGGCCTGTGTGTATTTGGGGAGGTGAGAGGGAGATGCCAGGAGCAGACACTACATGTAGGTCACTGTCCCTTCCTCATGGCCCTGAGGCAAGGGACCCACACAACAGTGGGGCTTCCAGCCCTTCCAGCCCTGGCTGTGGGTGGCAGCCCCAACTTACCCATCCCTATTTCATGAGGAGTTGGTGATGGCTTGGGACCAGGCAGTTTTGGTAACCATGTTCCTGCAGGGTCTGAAAGCTGTCACAGGGCCAGACCAGGTGGTGGGAAGGGCCTCAGAACTGATCTGCTGAAACCCAGCTGAGGTATCTGCTAGGCACTACCTGGCTTGCCCGCCACACTGGCCTGTGCCCATCTCCTCCTTTCTCCATAACTGCCCGCCTCCAGGGCAGGCACACAAATACTGTCTTTACGATCCTGCATGCACGCCCACCCTGGCCCTGCCCAAGTGCTTGTCTTTGTCCTGTCTTCCTTGCAGTGACCTATGACTGCTGCTCTGGTGTCTTCCTGTTTCTGTGTTCTTCCCGTGCATCTCCGTGCTTCTCTCTGCCTCGGTTTTACGTTGGGTTTTGTCCCTGTCGCCTCCCTCCCTCCCCGTGGTTGCCTGTCCTTAGCTTCTCAGTGACTTGGGCTGTTAGTGTCCCCAGACTTGGCCCTCATCCTCTACACTTGGGGGTCAGATTTACCACTACCTGAAGGGAGTGGATTTACAAAGTGTTGGAGAGCCAAAGCAGGGCTGGGTGTAAGCAGGATGGTCACAGAGTCACGAGGTGAGGGCGTCATAGGAAAACCCTACGCTAGGGTTTCCCCTCGTCATCGTAGGACTGGATTGCTGCTGGCAAGCCGGGACATGATTGAGAGGCAGGCTTGCCCGGGTTGGGGAGGGAATCATGGTAGTAGGGTGGGCCAGGTCTTGGTATCCTAGTTCAAAGAATGAGAGTCAGAGCCCTAATGCCTAGTCGCGAGGGCCTAGGACCATGCTGTCTACCTGTCTCACTCTGTTTCTGTGTATGTGCTTGAGACAAGAGTTCTGTGGCACTGACTGTGTAGACCAGGCTGGCCTCTAATTCACAGAGATCAGCCTGCCTCTGCCTCCTGAAAGCTGGGATTAAAGGCCTGGCAAGAGCCAGGAGTTTTAGGTGTGAGGAGAGAAGGCTGTGGCCTAAACTGGTGGATAAGAGGGAGAGGCAGGACCTTCATGCCTCAGTCTGAGTGAAGAGGGCCAGCCCCCTGGTGAGAGCCAGGCCAGCCCAAGGTCTGAGATGCTAACGTCCTACCCAGTTCCAGGTAGCAAGGTTAAAGGCCTAATTCCCCAGGCTGTGGGAGGAGGGCTGGGGCCAGAACCTGGGATCAGGACCCCTGGTCTGAAGGAGGGAACGCCATTACACCGGCCCTCACCACACAAACTCATATTCAGTTATCTTCAACCACAGAAACTTAACTGCTTCACAGTTGTGGAGGCTACAAGACCAAGACCACCGACATCAGTATTCGGAAAACTCTCTTCCATGTTTTGCAAGCCTGGCGTCAGGTAACCGTTGGCACCCCTTGGCTTGTCTGTGTTTTGCCCTCCTCTGCATTCATCTCCACACGGCACCCTCTGTGGCCTGTGCAGACACCCACTTTGGGGCTTTTGATGTGTGTGGGTATGTTGGTGGGCACTGGGAAGGGCATGGTCTCACACACCTGAATCCGGCTTTGAACACCTTAATTCTTCTGCCTCACCCAGCACATGGATGGAAATGAGCCCCTCCCCCCACTGCACCCCTGCACTTGGCCTGAGGGGCAGCTTAAAGCATTTTGCTATGACCTGAATGTCCCACAAACACCTGCAGCTTAGTTTGGCCACAGTTCCCGAGAGATCTGCAACCAAGCCTGTTGATCACCACAGCCCTGGGCCCAGGGCGGTGCCCCTCCCCTCCCTCCTCCTTTAGTCATGGGTGCGTCCCGAGGAAGGCAGACCTCCCTTTCCACCCTTCCCACTAGCTACTCACTCAGTCATCCTGACAACTGCATTTACACACTGTACTCCTGCCTGCCTCAGCTTCCCACAGGCAGGCCGTCATAACCTGTTCTTGCCACCCAGTCACCATCTTACCTCAGCTCATGGTAGTCCCCAGTACCAACCACTGATCCTGAGGTGAGGAACCCTACTGCTACAGTTGTCCTTTGCCCCGTCTTCGTCACCTTAGTTTGTAACCCAGAATACACCATCCTGCTCAAACCCTCCTCTTACCCTGCCAATCAGTGCAAGCCCTTGTGTCAAGGCCCCACAAATGGGGCATTGGAATCCGGATCCCAGAGCGAGCCTCCCTGCTGCTCAGTCACCATTGCCTTGTCCTGGGTTCACCCACTGAGGTAGACGGGAGGTGAAAGGGTGGCTAAGAACCTTTGATACTCACTGCCCAGCGCTTTCCTGGTCCTTTGGGTGACACTCAAATTGTTCTATTTGGGAATCTCCATTTCACACCAGGGCGGGAATGGGGAGTAGTAATTCAGCCCCTTTCCCTAGGAGGCTGTAAGACAGGCACTGTCTACTGATGCAGCCTCAGCCAAAGCCCACCTGAAATCGGCCCTGGGTGCTCCCACTTCCCCAGATCAGTGCTGTGGGGTATACACCCACAGGGTTGCAGATCCAAGGCACACGTTCTGGAACCTCAGTTCCCAGAAGGCCCCGGGGCAGCATTCTTTCTTCCCAATCAGTCCTGCATGCTAAAGCATGCTGGGAAGTAGCAATCTCTCCAGAACTACTACCTCTGTCTGGCCAGGCGGCTAGCAGTCTATAATGCCAACACCGGATGGATGAGGCAGGATTCAGACTTTCAGCTCACCACAGGCCAGGAAAACAGCAATCACAAAGCTGCCTGGCTCCAACGTGGGGGCATTTGGCCTGTGTTCACTATTCCACAGAAGCAAGGGGACGGGAGCACTTGGGGACTCAGCATTATTTCTTCACTGAGATCCCCTCTCCTCAATCAGCAGACATACCCCCACAGGAGGCTGGATCTGGGGTTAGAAGCAGTCAATGTCACAATGGCATCCCATGTACCTCACGATACCGCTGTCCCCCTCCAGTACACCCCAGGGTACTCATGGACAGCAGACAGTTCCTAGTGGCCGACACCGGCCCTCTGGAGGCTTGCTTCCTCCTGAGCCAGTCCTGCATTGTTCTGGTCTTAGTCTCCTGCTAAGTCCCCAATGAGCACAGGCCCCACATGAACACGGCGGGCCAGGCCAACGGGCAGAGCACACATGCTGAGACAGTAAGCTCTCCCCTCACTCAGCACCCACAGGGCTCGAGGGACTTGTGTGGGATGCTCCTGCCTTCACCCTGGGCAGCCTTGAGTCCTGGTTCTCAGCTCCCAAACCCAAAGAATGAGGGCATCTGCAGGCAAGGGATTAAATAATTAATAAGATTACCAACATGTTAATTACAAATAAGGAGTCAGGAGCCAGAGGTGGTGATTTTCCAAATGGGGAACAGGATCACAGCCCCAGGGCCCAGGGGTCCTGCCACCCAGGCGGGGCAGCTCCAAAATAAATAATGGAGTTGGGGACAGGGGTCAGGGTTGTTCTTGCTTCTTCTTCACAGAAATTCGCTTCTTTCTTGCTGCCAACATCTCATAGAAGGGGTCCACACTTACAGCAGCCCTGCAAAAAGAGGTGTGTTGAGGACCAAGGGCCTGAGGCAGGCCCAGCCCTCCAGCCCTCCAGCCCCAGCCCGAGGCTTACTGGATGGACTTAATCCACTCATCTTTCTCCTCCTGTGTGGGTGCTGAGATCCGGTACACCATGTGGTTCCCCTCCACCACCCGGCCGTCGGCCTCTGTTTTGCAGGCTTTGATGAGCTGTCCCTTATTGTTGGGAATGTAAAGCTCGAAGCAGTTCTAGAATACAGGGAGGGGTCGGTCAGAGGAGCCCGGCCAGGGCATGGAGGCCCAGGTTTAAGCGCAGGCCCGCGGGTCTCACCGGCTTCCGAGGGTCCTCCACTTCACGGATGCTCAGGTTCTCTAGGGGGATGATCCCCCGGGGCTCCTTGTCCTAAGAGGCGGAGTCAAGAGGTCAGGTTATATGGGTCCCTCTGTGACTCCCTTACGGAGAGAGGCAGGTAGCCCCCCTCCCCGCCCCATCCTGGCCCATGTCTGCACGCTCCGTCCTCACCGTAGTGTACTCAAAGTAGTAGAGGCAGTTGTCTGTAAGGATGAACCAGCGCCGCTTCCAAGTCTTCACCCGGCCCCCTGCAAGGGAAGGGGTGGGAGGGGCCGGGCTCAGCGGGGCACCGCTGGGGAGGGGGGGGCAGAGCAGGAAAGGTAGGGTTCTTAGGCCTAGGACAGAGGCAGCCAGGGAAGACAGGCAGGCAAGGACAGGCAGCTGGGGCCCCAGGAGTTGGGAGCCCCTGCTTGGGCCAAGGTTCTGGCTATTCTATTGGCACAGGCCAAAGCCCCTCCCCCTGGGCCAAGGTAGCCCCTCCCTTTCTGATGGGGTGGGGGCGGGGCAAGAAAACCAGTTACCTACCTCCTGGGGCAGGCAGCAAGAAAGCAGGCAGGACCAGGTGTGGAAGGGAAGGCGAAGGGATGGGGTGCCCCCAAGAATCGCAGCGACAGAAACAGGGGGTCGGGGAAGGGATGCACAGGGAGCCAGAGCCACAGCAAGAGAGCAGGCAGAGGGGAGGGGAGAGAGGAAGACAACCAGTTACATCTACATGGGGTGGAGCCAGGACCTCCCCCTGCCCTTCACCCTTCCCAGTAGGAGATCCACCTGGCCAGGATGACCCTGACACCCTCTAGCCCGATCTAAGGGGTGGGGATGGTCTTAGATGTGTCTCTGGCCCGCTCTGGAGTCCCACCTACCCACCCATATCATGTCTGTAACAAGATGGCCTACTGTGGCCTCTGGATGAACCAGTGGGAATAGAGATGTTTTCATCAGCCATGTTGGTCAGAATCAAGCCCCTGACAGACCCCTGTATCTTACTGGCAAAGCACCTTTGAGCCTCAGTTTCTTCAAATAAGAAATGGAAAATCCTGAGCAGAGCAGCTCAGAGCCTCATCTTGGGGAAGTGGCCTTCTTGCTCCTCCCTCTAAAGCCCTCTGTCGAGGATCCTGCTCTTGTGTGATCTAGCTTCCCTGCACCCTACAGTCAGGGCCAGATGCTGCCTAGCAAGGGCCACGTGTAGTCCCTAGGATGAGACACTGGCTGTGAAGACACAATGCCTTGCTCCAAGGGCACATATCAACAAGGCAGGACAGGGCCTGAGGCCTGCAGGGATGCCTGGGCCACTGCTGACCAGCCCAAGGAACGTGAGGCCTAATTCCACTGTCACTCTGCAGGGGCGCCTAGCACCCCACTACAGCTCACCCCACCAGGTGGTCTCTGAGCAGAGCCCAGGCAGCCCCACCATACCCCTCCAGCACAGCACAAGCCTAGCTGTATCGCAGCACCTGAGGAGCCGCAGGTCCTAAAGGCTGGCCTGTACCCCGATCCCGCCTGCATCCTGGTTACCCTCTCTGGCCCTGGATAGCTGAGCAGAGCAGCTGGGTTTTTGTTTTTTGTATTTTTTTTTTGCTTTTTTTTTCGAGACAGGGTTTCTCTGTGTAGCCCTGGCTGTCCTGGAACTCACTCTGTAGACCAGGCTGGCCTCGAACTTAGAAATCTGCCTGTCTCTGCCTCCCAGAGTGCTGGGATTACAGCCATGCGCCACCACCGCCCAGCGAGCAGCTGGTTTAAAGCATGGTGCCATATCACACTTTTCAAAAGGACTGCCCACAACTTCCCCTTCCAACCGGGAACTCGAGAGTCATCTAAAATCATCTGCTGCATCTCTCCTGTTCCCTCCTCGGGCAGGCCTGAAGCCCAAAGTTATCCCTATGTTGGCTCACCTTGGGCTCACCTTGGGCTGACAATGAGGCCAAGTCTAGAGCAGTTTGCCAAGCATCTGACCCTGTCCTGGGCCTTGGAGATTTTTACTAAGGGAGGTGAGAGTCTGGCTCATCAGGCCTGGCACACAGACAAGTCTGCTCTGGATCAGCCCCATTTTTCAGTTGTGGAAACTTGAGGTTCTCAAAGGTGCAAAAACTGAGGATGCTTGGTCATGACCCAGGCTACTAGTGTCCCTGCAAGGTTGCCAGCAGGCTCAGGAAGGGACGTACCCAGCTTTAGGAGCCAGCCCTCTCGGTCTGGGTTGAAGAAGGTGTGGGTGAGATCATTCCCATCATCCTCAGGGATTTTAAAGGGCTCATTTCGGATGCTGTCATAGAGGTTCTGAGGGAAAAAAACAGGTTAGCAACTCCAGGCCCCTGAGCCGCCTTTTGTTCAAGGGTCAAGAAAATCATCATTTGGTCGCTTACCAGGTGAGAAAGGGAAACAGTAAACAAAAGAGATTGGAGGAGGGAGGAAAAGAGATGAAGGGAGAAGGGATGATGGCAAAGCCTGTTAAGTTCTCAG
Source organism: Apodemus sylvaticus (assembly GCF_947179515.1). Taxonomy (NCBI): domain Eukaryota; kingdom Metazoa; phylum Chordata; class Mammalia; order Rodentia; family Muridae; genus Apodemus; species Apodemus sylvaticus. The sequence goes on along the minus strand of NC_067472.1, from coordinate 169,066,908 downwards.
AGAGGACAGGAGAGGGAGCCTGCAGAGCCCGAGAGCAGAAACAAAACAAGAACCAAAGGACAGACTAGAAAATTGCAAGCAGAAGAGGAGACACCCTCAAGGGTCATGTCCACACCTCAGTGAGCACCAGACCAGTTCAGGTGCTGAGACCCCCGGGGCACAGGCTAGAAGGGTGGGGCTAGGAACAGCACTGACCCTGAGAAGATCCTCAGGCAGGTCCCCACCCTCATTGATGCCCCGGTTCATGGCCACAAAGCGCTCCAGGCCCGGCTTGTCCCTGACGTTGGGATTGTGAAGGCTGGTGTTCAGCATGATCACAGCAAAAGACAACACGTAGCAGGTGTCTAAGGAAAACCAAGGTAGCTGGGGATGACCATGTTCTTCCTGACCCTTTGCCTATCCCTCTTAGTCTGGTGATCAGGATTCTAGCACTTCTTCTTCAGACTACAGGTCCACACCCTGTCCTCTGGTCCTACCTGTAGACTGGAAGACCCCAGGGTTGCATAGGCAGTATCTCTGGGCAAAGGCCTCCATCATTCGATCAATTTTCTGAGCCTCTCCAGGGAGGCGAAAGCTCCACAGGAACTGCCTGGTTTGGAGAGAGGCAGGGGCACAGGTTCAGGGCTGGGAACACTCATGCTTTGGTGTCTGTTAAAAGCAGACATCATTATCCAAGCCTTGTCTGCTGTGCTGATGCACACACCTTTAATCCCAGTACCCTGGAGGAAAGGCAGGTGATTTGCTGCCTTCAAGGATAGCCTGGTTTACAGAATTCCAGGCCAACCAGGGCTACACAATGAAATGCTGTCTCAACCCCAACCCCTAAACAATCAAACAATCAGATTCCAAGTCTCTCTGCTCCAACTGTAGCTTCAGATGTAAGCATGCAGTTTGATCAGAGCTGTAAGTTCTGGCCATGGATCCCTGTGGGTCTATGTAGAAACAGCCTTTTCCCACTCCCTAAGTTTGCTAAATTGGACTGGGGATGCAGGTGCTTCTGCTGTCAAAAGGGGGGAATCCACTGAAAGCACTGGGAAAGCAGGCCCCACCCTAGACTTGTTTCTGCTGGTGTGGCTCCCCCACAGCTGAGAAAGTCCCGGCAGGTGCATCTCTGCCCCGTCCTCACCGAAGGGCCTGCACCAGGTTGAGGTCGGTGAACTCATGTAGATCCACAAAAGCATGGAGCACAGACAGGTTGAGCTCTTCCCTGGAGGGAGAGACAGTCACATCAGGACAAGTGATGGGACAGATAACCGTGTCACATCTTCTTCACTGTGCGTCCCCCACAGCAGTTCAGCCTGTCCCTGGCCTCATCCTTGGCTGGGTCCTGTCCTGCAGCCTGTCTGTCAGATCGTTGAGCACACAGAGGCCCCGATGTCACTTCTCTCAACTGTTCTCGTGCTCCCTAGAAGCCTTTATCTCAAGAGTTGGCCTTTATCTAAGAATTCACAAGCAATTCCTGGTTTCTACGTGCTCACATACCTACAGAGGGTTTCTATACACTTGTGGCTCTGGCCCATGGCTCAAGACTTCCAGCCAATGCAGTTGTGTGTACATGGTTAAGCACTAACATTCAGACCTCAACTGCACTCCCAAACATAAGCGGTGCCCTTTCTTACTGCTGTCTACAGGTGCCACCTCCCAGTATTCTCAAGCCCGCCACAGAGCCAGTCAGTGCAGTGTACCACGACCCTGCGGAGGCTGCAAACCTGCTCCACCCCACGGGGTACTAATGAGAGGGGACTGTGTGGGCTTGGCAGCTCACCTTTCCCCCAGGTAGTCCCCAATGGCTGTCTTGTTCAGTCCCTCGCCCTTATACAGGAAGCGGGCAATGTCCTCAGGCGTGTTTTGCAGAAGTTCGTGCTCCACCAAGAACTGGATCCCCTAGAGGGAGGGCCAGATGTGTGCCCAGGGCAGAGGCTCCTGCTCCCGTGCACCTCAGCAGCCAAGCCTCTTCACCCTCACAGAGCTCCCCACACACCATCCCTAGTGCATTCCCTCAGCACCTAAGGCTCATCCCAGCATGTAGAACTAACTGGGTCTGGCGAGGAGCAGGTTTGAAGAATAACTGAATACACATTACAATAAAGAAATGAAGAAAATACCAGACACCCGTCCATCAAGCTATGAACATGGAATCCCTTCCCTAGCTCCTCCCCTGTCATGAAAAGCCCTCTCTCACCGACATAGCTCACCCTCAACTGTAAGCACTGTATCTAGAGGGAGATATCAGGGCAGGGCAGGGTCTTAGGAGTCTGAGCATTGCAAAGCACAGGGCCAGGCTCCCAGAGGCCCCAGTACACAGAGAATCATGGAACAGATGGATGCGCAGGGATCCAGAGTCTGCTGTCTAAAGGATACCTATTGTCTTAACCCTTCTAGAACCAGCAATGTCAAAACCAGGCCTGAATGTCCTCCCCACTAACCTTTTTGGGGTCCATGTTGAATTTCTTCCTGCCCATTGCCATCTTCCGGTTCCGCTGCAAGGTCTTACTGCAAAAGCAGGGTGGGGAGCAGGAGGGCCAATGCTTGAGCACCAGGGCCCTGGCTAAGTCCCGTGAGTCTCCCATGAGCCCCCAGTCCTCACCTGCCCTCACTGGCCTCCAGACCCTCCACCTCGCTCATGGCTTCACTGAGCTCTTCCCGCAGGCGCTGGATCTCCACCAGGAGCTCCTGCTTGCGGCGACGGATGTTCTCCAGCTCCATGCGCTCCTCCGGAGTCAAGTCTGGGGGCTCTGGGGACCAGCGACAAGAAATTAGTTCTGGAGGCCAGGACTCCTGCATCCCGAGAAAGGATTCGGGCTGGGGGGTCTGGATTCCTGCCCAGAAGAGGAATGGGTACCAAAAGTCTGAGAGGAGAGGGAGTAAGATCTTGAGTCCTTAGTTTGGGGCAGAAGCGCCTAGGAAACCCAGCTCCTAGGTCTGGGGGTGAATATCTGGGCCCATTTCTTGGAAGGGAACCAGTCCCTGGGAACCAAGACCCATCACCACAGTTAGACACCCCTGAGTCTGAGTTTTAGATGCTTTATTTGGATTCTCTGGCTCCTTGGTTCCAACACGGTAGAACAGGGTGCTTGGATATTGGAAGGACACAGGGCCAGTTTGGACTCATGGCTCCATCATCGAAAGGGCTTTGGAGCCCTAGATCTCGGAAGAGGACAGGTCCCTTCATCGTGGTTGAGGACCTGGGATCCTGGATCTTGAATGTAAATCTTGGAAAGACACCAAGACTCTGGCTTCTGGATCCACCACTGTAGGGATCCTAGCATGGTCCTTAGGTGCCTTTCTCTAAGGGGGCCCGATTCTGGCTCCGTCATGGTGGGAAAGTTGGGGGGTCCTGAATCTTGGGTGCATTTCTTGGAAAGGAACCGAGGTTCTGGTTCCGCCATAGCGGACACCGTGGTCTGGATCTGGGGTACACAGTAAAGACAAGCTAGGGCAGCAGGATCCTGGGTCAGGGTCGGTAAGGACGGCGTTAAGCCTAGGTCCGCAGGAAGAAAGCCAGGCCACTGCTCCCGCGGGTGTACGCCCCGCCCCGCTCCGCGCTCCGCGCCCCGCCCGCCGCCGCCGCCGCCGCCGCTGCCGCCGGAAGCGGGCTCGGCCCAAACAATGGCCCGGGACCCCCGGCTCTCGGCCGCGCCGGAAGCCCGTCCCGCGCGCTGAAAGGCGCCTCGCCACTGCCCTGCCGTCCGCGGCAGGGCTTGGAGCCGCTCCGCCCGCCCGCCTCGCCTGGCCTACCGTAGACACCGTCCTCCATGGCGGCTAGGAAGGCCCGCGGGGAGTCCGGAGCAGTTCCGCCGGCTGGGCCTGCGTCCGCGTCGGCCCGCGGGCTCGAGTGAGCCCGCTCAAACGCCCCAGGAGCCACCGCCGCCTCCTCAGCGCCCGTCCTCAGCGCCGAAAAGACTCTCCCTTCACGGCCCAACCGCCCGGCCGGTGGGGCCCGCCCCTCGCTTTGACACCACCCAATCCGCTGCGGGTCTCCCCGAGTGCTCCGCCCCCCCGACACCACAGGATCATTTCCAGGACCAATAGGCACACAAGAAGCAGATGCAGGCACGTACAGCTGGCGATAGACTGCTAGACTGACCAATCGGACTGTGGGTAGTGTTTTAGGTCCCGCCTCCGAAACAAAGGAAAATCCTTGGCAGCTTTATTCTCCAATAAGAAAACTGAAAAAGAAGTGACCCGGAGGTGTGGCTTCATGGAGAAGGGAGATTGCGCCTGCGCATAAGTCAGACTAGGGCTACTTAACCCTTTTTCGCCCCCAGGCATTCGTTGTTAGGGGGCGGTGCTCTGTAGCTTTGTTGTCAAGGGCGGGGTCTCAACCTGTGCTCGAGCCACACCTCCTGGCCCTCCTTGCTAGCTTTTCACCGCAGTGGTTGCCAAGCAACTGGGAGCCACACAGGCCGGTCTTTTTTGCCTCCTTTCTCAGGGTACTTTTCAGCAGGTCGCTGTCTTTGAACCCTTTTCGTACCGCCACATGACACTTTCCTACACACCTCAAATCCCCTCAGAATCAAAGGATGGTAAATAAAAGCATTCTTTTCCAAATGTTACAGTATTGGGTACTGTGAATGCACAGGCTCTACCTTCCCAGCGCTTTCTCTGTTTTTCAGGCTCTTCCTCTCCTAAACTTAGCTTCCTCTTCCTAAAATCTTGCCTTCCCCAGGCATTCTCCCAAAACACCCCTTTTCCCTCAGAATCTTCTAGCTTGCACTCTCGGTTTGGCAACTCTCCAAGACCCAGTACTTAAGAGTCCTCGGTCCGCCCAACCTTTTCAGTCCCCACACTTCTGCCCTTCCTAACCTTCACCCTCCTCTCAGAATTCTCTTCACAGGGAAAGCAGTGAGAGGCCTGTATGATGGGCACTCCGGCATACTTGTAAATCCCAGGCCTGTGATGGCCTTCCAGGTCTTGTCCTCATTTGTGTCCCTGGGCTGCTGAGGTGGGGGCCGATTCTGGGCCAGGACTTGGTTAAGCCTTTGGATTAGTCATGGAGCCTTCTAATCCCTTCTCTGACCTTTCCGACTGCCCTGACCCATGCCCTCCCTCATGGAGGGAGACCTTGGGTACACCAACCAATCCTGCCCAGTTCTCTCTTTTTCGTTAGAATCACACGTCCCTGCCTACTCAGCCTGTCTTAGCATCTTTCTCTGCTGTGGTCTCCTTTGTTCCCAGTCCCTGCCCTAGACTTGAAGGAGGAGAGCTGCCAGCTAATTAATCCTGTCCGGTTATTACCTGGGGATTCTAAAGGATAAAGCAAGATGAGAACCAGAAGAGGGCACGGGTGGATTCAGCACTCAGGCAAGCCAGTGCCAGTGACGGGGCTGGCTCCCTACACCTCCTCTCTCTGGCAACTCCCCGAGGCTGGCCATCATCAGCTGGCTGAGCACTGAGGTGACTGCACCATGGGTGAAGGCCAAGAACAAGGACACACAGGTTCAGAAATACAGGCGCACTGCCGAGCTCCTGGCCTTTCATGCAGTGACAGGGTCCTCCTATGAAGTCCTCCACGTCTCATGGTGGATATACCCTAGAGACAACAGCTGCCTCTCCATCCTCTAAGCTGGAGCAGGGAGATGCTGACACTGGCTCCCGGCGATAGCCCATGCTTTTTGCTGGTTCTGATTCTACATACAACATGGATCCAGCCACCGAGTCAGTGTCCCCTCCACTACCCCTGGAAGGTGGTTTGAGCATGAGGGTAGGGAGAGGAAATCTCAGGACCTGCACTGTATCTTAGCCTCCGTAAGGTGAAGGACCATCTCGCCAGGAGGACCCTTGGAGAACTTCAAGCTCTGGTGGCTATTGTTACAGGGAAAACGGAGGCAGCAATGCAAGGACAGGTCTGCCTAAAGTCCTGAAGTCACTTGGGATTTAAATGAAGTGAGCCTTCCTGGATCTCTGCAGAGGGCTCCAGTTAGCTTGGATCTTTCACATCTTACTACAGAACAGACAAAAGATAGAGATCTGTATTTATATCATATATAATACACACATGTAGAATATCTGTGAGAAGTAGACACATCACTAGCTATAGTAGTCCAGAATATTTTAGGCTCGCCAGCCTCAGCCTCTGTCTTCCATTTCCCATCAGTTAGCCCTGTGATAGTCTAGGCTCTTGCTTGCAAGGTCCACCCAGAGCAGTGTCTGCCTCCTAGACCTATCAGGCTGTCCATCTGAAGGTGACTAGGTTTTCTAGGCTTTGGGAAAGGGCATCTCTGGTCTCTGGAGGTTTGATTCCTTTTGGCATCACAGAACCACGGGAAGCCACCCAAAGTCACGGAGATCTCAACCCTGCTGGGCAAGGTGGATCCGGCAGGTCACAGATATCTAGAATCCTAGCTGGACTCTGATCAACCTTGAACCATAGAATCCTGATTCCTTTGGATGTTCTAAGAATGGCACTTCAAACAAAAACAAAGCTTACCATGTGGACCATGGAGGAGCCAGGCCCACCCCCTTAGCCGGACCCTACACAGCCAATACTCCAGAGTCCTCTGGCATCTGGAACCTTAGTGTGTCATCTCAGTCCTTCCAAACTCAGAAACCTACCAATGCTTTGTGCATTCTAGAAACATAGTTTGTAGTTTCTGGAGCAGCTCCACTCTCCTCTAGCCAACCTGTTCTAGAATCCCCAGTGTCCCAGTGTCAACCTAAACTCAAGAGAATCTCAACTCTTGGGCTTTCTGGAGCCTCCAGGCCTTTTCTTCACACATGGTCCAGTCACTGTTCTGTCTTTGGTCAATTATGATGGTCCTGAATCCTTGGAGTTTTCTATCATTGCTTGAATCGCTGCTTCTTGATCTGTATAAAGTGACATCTTCTTCCCTGAGGCTGTGTATCTCATTGATCCAGCCTTCACACCTTGTCTCTTGTAAGAAATCTGATCCTTCAGCTCTGCTAAGACTCAGGAATCCAGCTCATAAATGGGTCTTGGGAGTGAGAATGGAGCAGAGAAATAAAGGTGTGGTATGTGGGTAGACACCCTTGTTAATGGTTACCTCAGCAGGCCACTGGTCCTGAGAAACCCCTACCCAATTCCCATCAGAGGCTAGAAGCTCCATCCCTGTCATCACTGGGAAGGTGTGTCATGTGGGGAAGTGGGCCTCAGTGTCACGGAGGCAGGGTCAGTGCCAGGGTCGGTGTCAGAGCTTGGGGGCTGGCAGCCCTCTCTGGGGTCTCTGCAGAAGTCCCCTCCTTAGTGCCCTCCTCTTCCTCTTCCTCCTGGCAGCAGCTTAGAGCAAGTTCATTCTCATAGCAAAACGCAGTGAGGGAGCCAGGAAAGCTCGACTTAGGGCTGTGGGAAGCCTGCTCTGCCCGTTCGTCCAGCTCCTTGGCGCTGCAGACTGGGGTCCCTGGGACCTCGTATGTCCGATGGAAGTGTCGGTAGTCAACCTCATACTGGGAGCCACGCTGGAAAAGGACCGGCTCAAAGCGATGTCCCCAGAGCAGCTCGCCTGGGAGGTAAGATGAGCGGCACTGTGTAGTCATGGCGGTGGCCTCAACCATACCTTCAAGAATGACCACCAGTTCAAAGTCAGCCCGGGCCAGCTCGGCCCGACCCAGCTCGTACAGTGGGCTGGCAGAGTCGATCTCGTGCACAATGGTAATGGGGGACACGAGGAAGATGCGATCGGTGCCTCCGTCAAAGCCAACATCTACATCCTGGTGGTCCAGTGGGATGTACTCACCCTCTGGGGTCACACGGGGCTGCCCAGGAGCAAGAGGACAGAGTCAGAGAAGCAAACGAAGAGCAATACAGCGAGATCCATCCAGAGACAGGCACAGAGACAGACAGACAGAAGCAGAGACAGACAAACTCCAAGAGACTCAAACCCAGGCAAAGGGGAACATAAACCTTAAAGAGAGAGGGGGACACGGACTCCCCCATGCCAGGGGGACAAAAACCCAGGAGCCAGGGAAGATGAGACCTGAAGAGAGGAATAGAGAGAGACAGGAGGATATACGAGGTACACCTGGCTCCAACAGGAACTATTCCAGGGCTGTCTCAGGAGACAGTGCCTCTCCATCCCACTGAGTATAGGGATGAACACACCGAGAGGTGTGTGTCAGTACTGGTAGTTTTGTCTCCTACTTAACTACCCTATGACTATCTTTCAGGATGTGTCACCACCCCACAGACCTCTAGAAGAAGTATCCCTTCTAGGTCATCTTAGGAGTTTCAAAGGACTAGGAGCTCAAGGTTGGTTGGGGCTTTTTTTTTTTTTCTCTGAGCCCCATGGACGTCTAGAAGCCATTATTTCCCACCCTCTCACCTGACCTCAAGTGCAACCTCTCCTAGGCTGGTGCTGACTCCAACTCAATGGTTTGTCGGGAACTCAGATGCTTGAGCAATGTGGCCCCAAGTCTAGGAGCATCAAGGCTTCTACAGCCAGGCTTGGAGGAGGAGGCTGTCCCAGTGGCCGGGGAGAATGGCCTCACTCTAGTGGAACTGGTTCCAGTCAGGTGCTCTACTCATTGGGCCAGAGGTTAGCAGGAGAGAGAGCCTGGGACCCAAGTCCTGAGCTGCTGCCTTCCTTTCTCCTGGGAATTGTGCCTTGGACAGTGGCAAGGCCTGTCCCCAATGCCCACTCAACACATCTCAGGGGGCTGCACAGGCACTTCCCTGACTTAATGCTGCTGGCAGCTGCAGATGGAGCCCTGGAGGGCAGGAATGGTTGCCCGTGTCTCTCTCTCTCTCTCTCTCTCTCTCTCTCTCTCTCTCTCTCTCTCTCTCTCTCTCTCTCTCTCTCTCTCTCACACACACACACACACACACACACACACCTGTAGCAGCTGGGTCCCCTCCGCCTCCCCCGCCCCCTCTCACCTGCAGCAGCTGGGCCCGCACATGGGCCTCCACCAGGTGGCTGCGGCGCAGGTTGCCCACCCGCCACATGAGGCAGAGACGATGGTCTCGCAGAGCCACCACTGCGTTCTCACTGAAGACCAGTGTCTCGTTGCGTTTCTTGGGCTTGGCCATCTTGGCCATAACGGCACCCACAACGAAGGCGTCGAGCACACAGCCTGCGATGCACTGCAGCACCACGGCGGCCACAGCAGCTGGACACTCCTCGGTGACGCTGCGCACACCATAACCTATGGACGTCTGGGTCTCCAGCGCAAAGAGGAAGGCAGCCAGGAAGCTGGCCACTTGCGAGAAACAGGGCGCCGGTGGCGGTGGGGCAGCTAGGTCGCCGTGCAGCGAGGCAATGAGCCAGAAGGTCAGGCCGAAGAGCAACCAGGAGGCGAGGAAGGAACAGGAAAAGAGCAGGCACATCCAGCGCCAGCGCACATCCACACAGGTGGTGAACAGGTCACTTAGGTAGCGTGCGCCCTGGCCACCCAGATTCACGAAGCGCACGTTGCAGTGCCCATCTTTTTTGACGAAGCGCCCGCGGCGCCGGCTCCCAGCTACCGGCCCAGGAGCCCACCCATTGCGGCACAGCCCGGCCCCCGCCTCCTCCTCATCGCCAGCTCGACTGTTTCCTGCCTCCAGCGCGCCGCTCAGGCGGCGCAGGGCCCTGGCCAGGCCCATTGGGTGGGGAGACCCCCTCTAGATTTGTCCTAGCGGGGGGCAGGCGCCCCAAACCTGCAGGAACAAAAGATGAGTAGGAATGTCAAGGGTACCAGGAACTGGAGGACCCACCGGCCACAACACTCTTCTGCATCCTTAGCTAACAAAATGGGTAGGGCAGTACTCATGGGACACTTGTGACTATCCTGCCTGTCACAGGAAGCTTGGTATAGGTACAACTGCAGCAAGGGGTTCTAGTCCAAGGAATGTTGCTATAAAGTATGCCAAATCCGTGGCTCACACTGCTGTCAACGCTGTTTATGAGTTTACACATTCGTGGGGCTTTATTTTTGAGATGGCACTGGTGTGGGACACAAAGAGTCTCCTAAGTGCTAGATAATGCTCTGCCATTGAACCAAGCCTCTAGCACCACAGTTTCCAGATAAATGATATCATTTTACAGATATAAACTGCTGAAGACCACAGTTACTCAGCCAGGCATGGTGGCACACGCCTGCAATCCCAGCACTTGGGAGGCAGAGGCAGAGGCAGAGGTGGATTTCTGAGTTCAAGGCCAGCCTGGTCTACAGAGTGAGTTCCAGGACAGCCAGGGCTATACTGAGAAACCCTGTCTCGAAAAACCAAAAAAGAAAAGAAAAAAAAGGGGGGGGGCAGCTACTCAAGCTAGGGTTTGAATTTGAACAGTTTAGCTTCTGAGTTCTTGTAGGTGATTACCAATACCAAGTATCAGAAGAAAAAAAAGAAAACAAACAAAAAACCAGGCCCTGGTGTATGGTACACAGACTAAAGCCATGGGCCCTGGTGTGTGGTGCACTGTAGTTCCAGAACTCATGAGGCTGATACAGAAGCACAGAGAATTTGAGGTCAGCCGGAGCTACAAAAGGCCATGACTCATACAAGTAACAAGGACTCTATCCAGCAGAGAAAAAGAAATGAGAGACAAACGTCAAACAATATGAATGGTTTCTGTTGAGGCTACCTTATGAGTTCCAGTGATCCTTGCACCTTGGCCGCTTGGAGAATGTGGGAACACAGGCCATGTGCCTTAAAACATTTTAAGTGGGAGCAGTCAATTCCAGGCATCGTTCAGTTCCCTGTATCTTCTACATTATTTATACCCTCCAAATTCACCATACTGAGACGGAAAGCAATGCCCGCTGTACTGACCACGCAGACCTTTGTCCGCATCTGTATTCCCTCGACAATACTGTAAAGCCACAGAGCAAAGCTGGGTGGTGACGCACACCTTTAATCCCAACACTAGAGAGGCACACAGGCAGATCCCTGAGAATTTGAGGCCAGCCTGGTCTACTGAGCAAGTTCCAGGACAGCCAGGGCTACAGAGAAACCCTGTCTTGAAAAACCAAACCACAAAACTCTGATATATATAGCATTGCATTGTTCTGCACTGGAATCTAGAGGTGTTTTGTTTTGAAGATAGTTTTCAATACTGCACACTGGCCTGGCCTGGTTACATGTCCCGAGGGCAAGGATCACAGGCCTAAAGTGCAATACTCAGCTATTGAGGAGACTAAGCACACAGGACAGTAGGCGGCAGCTACCGCCATCAGAGGAAGGAGGTAGGTTGGGGAAAGTCCTAGCATCACTGCTCAGCCGTGAATACACTACAGATGGTTAGATGGCTTAGGCCGTGTGGCTCAGTAGCAGTGCCTGTGGTCCCTCCCTCCCTCAGGCCCCTGGGTTTTAGGCCCCAGCATTCCAACAAAATATCAGATCTGCTGATGGCTGAATTACTTTCAAATGAAACTACTAATAAGTTCAGCCTTGACCATCTGGTCTGAGGCCACTTACATCATCCCAGGAAGGAAGCACCTCTGGTCATGAAGACCCAGGCCCTGCTGGCCATTGTGGAGGATGGTGAAGCCCAGAGTGCCAGGCCAGCCTACATATCAAGGTCTTATCTAAAAAAGGAAAAAAACAAAACAAAAAACCCCTCACGGCCTGACCTTATTAGACTCTAACCTAGGCTTCCTATCCCGGAGTTCCGATTTGCTCATTTGAGGATGGAAATCAAAACCCCTGACTTGAAAGGTAGGAGAGGCTCTGGAGTCCTTGGGCAGCTCTTAGGCTAACTCCTGGCCCGGGCACTCAGTTCTGACAGTGGGTGTAGTGGTGTTTACGACCTTCCTGAGCCTAAGTGGAGGACAGGTCTGAGCCTTCAAGCTCACCTCCAGCCACTGCAGGGCTGATCTGGTCCAAGTGTCGCCAGTGTTGTCTCTGCACTCTAGGCACATTAGACTAGACTCTCAGGGCCTCATGGGCGTTGGGGGAGCCGCCTGAACGGTCCAGGTAGAATGCTCTGTGCTATGTGAAGCTGCACTTAACGGCCCAACAGCTCCTTGCACCTTCCTTGGTCTCCAAGGTATCCAGAAAGTCCATCCAGGGCTCACTAGGCCCCCAACAGGTGTTAACCTGAGGCTGAGAGGATGGAACTGGACCGGGCCAGCAGAGCAGCCCGGAATGTTGAAGGTCATTCTCAGGAGGGGAAGCAAGCTGATCTCCAAAGAGCAGGCAGGTGCACAGTTGGAAAGTGTAAGTTAACTTTCATGAGCAGCCTTTGAAGCAGGGTTCCCACTTTGCAGTGGTTTCTCTAGGGAGAGCGGGAAGGTGGAATCACCCACCTTCAGGCCCCTTAGCTGGAGAGGTGGCAGGTTCAGACACCAATGAGTCTCTGGATACCAAGCCCAGTGATACACAGTGCCGGCAGTGGGACTAGCCAGTGTGTCTTGCAGTTGCCCGCGGTACCTAGCGGCCTCCAAGGGTCACCTTGCATTGACTGCCAGGGTGCCAGGGGCTGAGGGCTTTACCCACCTCACCCTGGGGCTCCCAAGCCTCTGACCACAACTCAGCTACTGCCTGAGGCAGACCTGTCTCCATGTTAGATTGGGTGGGATTTACACCTTCAGAGAGCCATCTGCACCCCACACGGCCCAGGATGCCGATGCACAGCCCCCCGTCTGCCACCTGACCTACAAGAGCAGCTTAACGTTTCCATATAAAGGAGCCACAGAGCTTAAGGTACTTCAACTTCATGTCAAAGTCACTATATAATCTGGAGCCAAAAACCCCGCCCCTCCCATTCACACAAAGTGGCACCACTACCTCTGCCGAGTAATGGCGACAGAGGGTGCTGAGAGCCCCAAAGGAGGCCCCTTAGGGGACAGGGACCCCTGTCCTTTCCTGGGCTCTAAGGCAGCCAGCCAGATAACCCAGCCACACTGCGGTAACTACGCCCAAAGATGTCAGTGCTCTGAGCTGGGGGGTGGGAGAGAGGAGAAAATGACACAGGGACAGAAACCCAGAAAGATGACAAAGACTGACTCAGAGAAACAGAGAAACAAGATGTCATGGCGGCATGGCCCAGGAGACAGACCCAAGGGGACAGGGAGGTGCAGAGACTAACTCAGAAACAGAGTCCGAGAGAGGGGACAATGACCCAGAGATGGAAACAAAGTCACAGTGGTAGTGAGCTGGGAGACATAAACCCCGAGAAAAAGACAAAGACCAACTCAGAGAACAGAGACCTAGAGAGAGGGGTAGAGACACACAGAGAGAAAAAGAGACAAAGACCAGGCAAGACTCAGAAATGTCAGCAGACAAAGGCTGAGTAAGAATTAGAAGAGAAATGAAGTTCATGTGTTATGAAATGTAGACAGATGGGGAGAGTGAGGGGCTGCCTTTCACAGGGAGAAGGGGGCAGCGAGAAAATCTATGAAGTCAGTATCGCCCAGAGCTAGAAGCCAAGAAATGGGGTGCTAGATCGGGAAGGTTTCTGGACGGAACATCAGGGAATGTGCCGAGGGAAGAGGGAAGATGAGGCAGGTTGGCTCACGCCTGCACTTACCTGGGGGGGCCGCCCACCCCCATTCCCTGCACTGGGGGTTCCTCTGCTCAGGCTGGAGAGGGGCCTCTGTGGGTGCTAATGTGTGAGCCGGGGCACTCAAGCTCTGAGCTCCAGCGGATCAGGGCCTGAACAGGGGGGTGGGGGGTGGAGCCGGCTCAGCACTGCAGAGGGGGAGCCAGGGAGGCTGGCCAGGCAGGGCACTGGGCTGCAGCCCAGGCAGACTGAAGAGGACAGTGCAGATAATGGGTGGGAGGCAGGGAGGACAGGAGGGATCAGGGACATGGGAAATAGAGGCGTATGAAGGGCACTGAGCGCTTAGGGAACCCAGCAGGACGAGGAAGTAACGAGGAGGAACTGTGGGTCACCATCTCCCCTAGGATGAGGCCTTAATAAGCCAGTGGTCCAGAACCAGACAGTTACTGACTCAGAGCCAGACAACACGGAGAAGCCCACAGAGGGCGGGGTCCCGTGGGTGAAGGGCTGTAGGGCAGCTCAATACTGAACCCCTCCCTACCACCATCAAGCTTCTCACAGGAAAGAAGCCCAAAGGACGTGTGCTCGCTGTTTGCAGCCTTATTGTGTCCTTTACTGCAGCAGAAGCCCCGGGCCCTCCTCCAGTGCAACAGTGGTCAGCACAGGACGACACCCCAGAAGGCTCCCAACCTGGATCTCAACCAAAGCTAATTGGCCAGAGAGAGACAAAGAGAGAATTAAATTCCACTGGAGTGACCCAGACCCAGACTTAGCCCAGCCATGGCAAAACCCTTAAAGTTCCTGAAGTCAATCAACAGCCAGAATTGGGGCCTTGGTCAGAGGTCCTTGGGGTCGAGTGAGGAATTAACACTGACAAAAATCTTATCCTAAAGCCATATTGGGGACAGGCAAGGAGTGTTGCCTGAACCTAGTCTTTGGTGTAAGGCAGCGCCAAGGGTCAATCCAAATCCTTAGAGATGCCAGGTCAGTAGAATCCATTACTTCTGCTCCACACAGGCCAGATGAACAAGTCTTCCTCTCTTGAGGTGCAGTCACAGGCCTAATAATCCTTGCCAAGTTAACCTATCCAGTTCCCACACAGTGCCAAGGCCTGAGGCCAAGTGCTGGCTGCCTCAAACACTGATGGTGCGGAAGACTGTGAAGCCTGACAGGGCGGTGCTGATCAGGACCCCAGGGCACTGTGGGTGCCAGTGCAGCTCCTTCAGGTCAGTCTCGCCTTGGTGCACGAACAGCAGCTGCTGGGGGAGTGCCGCCAGTCCAGGGTCTGCCTCTGTCTCTCCTGCCTCTGAGTCCCGTTCAACCGCCAGGTCCCACTGTGTGATCTGGTTGTCAGCACCCGAAGCTGCAAAGACCCCGCTGTCCTGAGGGTGCCATTCGACAGAGGTCACGGGGGCCATATGCTGCTTGAAGGTGGCCACGGGGGAGCCAGACTACGAGAGAGTGCAGAAGTCAGGCCTCGGTATGAGGACCACGCAGTCTCAGAAGCCCCTCATACCACACAGAGCCAGGGTCCAGGAAAGAAACATAGGGGGAGGACAGAAGGAAGATGACTCATCCAAGGGCTGCCGGAAGCTTTCACCTACAAACCAGCGTCTTAACAAGGTGACGGGAGCCTGCCCACACATGTCCCTGAGCAAGCCTCAGTGTTCCTTGCCTATAACAAGCACAGAGAGAGGTGGTCCTTCCTGCACACGCTTGGCTGGTCTTTAAGGCTGAAGTCTTCACAGGACAGTAACAGCTCCCTGATGCTACCCAAAGACAGCACAAGCGTCAGAAGAAGTGGTGCTAGGAACAGAAGTCCCTGGGCCATCTGGCATGGAGGCCTGCACCTTCCCTCTGGAAACTTCCCGAGGACGACTACAGAATTGATGGAATTGGAAAAGGCTGACGTCATGGTGGTGCAGGGAAGGCCTGGAGCCAGGCCAGGTCCTGGCTTCCTCTAGAGACTGGACACACCTCTCCCACCTGCTTAGACTGCTCAGCTCTACAGACCACTCTAAATTTAGCTGTGACATCACCTTGACTTCTGGTCCGTGTCTTAGTTTCCTTTCCTATAAGGAGTGAGTGGGGCTCAAAATCCCAACTAGTGCTACAGCAGACTGAACTGCACTGACTCTCAGCAGCCCAAGGCCATGGGCGACGTGAGCAGCTGCATGTCTGCCAAATGGGTAAATGACAGTTACAGTCTCTGCGCTGTCCAGCTGGTGTGCGGGCAAAAACATTGGGTACCTACCTCTCAGTGCAGACTGTGAGAAAACAGGCAGGACCAAGTGGGAAAGGGCAGACAGATGTATGGGGTACTCAGGAACAGAAACAGAGAAGCAGGGCAGGGATGTGCAGGGTTGAGGGGTAATCCCTCTGCTCACACCCACATCCTCTGTGCCTGCCTCCCTTAGGAGCCCGGCCGGGGAGATACCTTGAACTGTCGCAGATCCCAGACTTTGAGGGCCCCGTCATCCCCGCCGCTGAGCAGGAAGGGCTCCCTGCGGCTCCAGCTGATAACATTGACATCCCCGTTGTGGGCGCTGGCTGTGGTGAGCATGCAGGCCTTGCCCGGGGCTGCTCGGATGTCCCAGATGCGAATTGAGGCATCAGCGGAGCAGGAGGCAAACACCTAGGTAGGACCAACCAAGTCTGAATTGGAAAGAAGCCCCAACCCGCAGACGACACTCAAGTCTCCTTGTCTGGGTCTGGGTCAGGGCCCAGTTTGGGCCCCTTCTTGCCCGAGCCAGGCAGGGTTCAGGCTCCTAGCCTGCCCTCATCCCCATCAGACCTACATGTCGAGGCCTCAAGCCTTTCCTCACCGTGTCCTCAGTTGGTGACCACTGCAGATCCTCCACAGAGCGCGTGTGGCCCACAAATGGCCTCTGGTCCACATTCCAGGAACCACCATCCGTAGGTGTCCAGAGGTGGATGTTCTTCTGACAGTCACCAGTCAACAAGCGGCCTGGGCAAGGGTTAGGAAAACACTTTACCCACCTGGTAAGGTGGCATTTCCTGCCTTTCCAGGAGTCCTATGACCCATCCTCCCCGAACCATGGGAAAATCCATACTCACCGGGCACCCGAGAGGACCAATCAAGAGCAAAGCCCTCCCCCATGTGGCCAGCGAAGGAGAAGATGGGTTTTACTCGGGCCTGCTCATCGCGGAGGAAGATGGCCAGGGCCTGGGGGTCATCCACCACCTGTAGGAGCCGCCGCAGTGCAAACACCTCCACCTGGCCCTTCTCTGACCAAACTCCAGCCACAGGCTCCTCCCCCAGCCAAGATACCTGCCAGAGGGGCACACAAAACAAAGAGGGGGGAGGCCTAAGGTTAGACAAGAGACTCACTCCCGGAACTGTAACCCTGGCCCGTCCACAGACAGACAGCTCTGTAAGAGGAAACTACAACCTCCCGGCCCAGCTGACGGCCACGTCACCTCCAGGCTGGGGACAAAAACAGTGAAAGGATGAAGTTCGAGCTCTTGGTGGTGTTCGAGAAAATGGTCTCTGAAACACTGTGGGTTCCAGGGCTTGGCTCTCACGTCCTTTCGCCTCTACAATCACAACATGATCCTTAAACGGTCCTATTACCATAGACAACACGTTCCTCTGATGATCTTCACTGTGGCTAGTTTTATGTCTACTTGACATAAAGTTATCTGAGAAAACAGAGCCTCAATTGAGAAAATGCCTCAATGACACAGGGCTGCAGGCAGTAGGACATTTTGCTAACTGGGGGCCCAGGCCACTGTGGGTGGTGCCGTCCCTGGGCACGTGGTCCTAGATTCTATAAGAAAACAGGCTGAGCCGGGCAGTGGTGGCGCATGCCTGTAATCCCAGCACTCTGGGAGGCAGAGGCAGGCGGATTTCTGAGTTCGAGGCCAGCCTGGTCTACAGAGCGAGTTCCAGGACAGCCAGGGCTACACAGAGAAACCCTGTCTGGGGGGGGGGGGAGGGCGGGAAGAAAGCAGGCTGGCGGGGCAATGGTGGAACACACCTTTGGGAGACAGAGGCAGGCAAATCTCGGAGTTTGAGGCCAGCCTGGTCTACTGAGCTAGTTCCATGACAGCCAGGGATACACAGAGAAACCCTGTCTCAAAACAAACCAAACCAAACTAAACCAAACCCATGAAAAAGAGAAAGAATGAAACAAAGCAAGCTGAGAAAGACATGATAAGCACTCCAGTAAGCAGCCCCCCTCCACGGCCTCTGTATCAGTTCCTGCCACAAAATTCCTGCTGTCCCTGTCTTGATGAACAGTGATGTGGAGGTGTGAGCCAAACGAACCGTTTCCTGTCTAGGTTACCTTAGGTCACAGCATCTCATCACAGCAATAGTAACCCTAACTAAGGCTTGGCCGTGTCTTCTTCCTCACGCACTCCCCCCCCCCCCCACACTGAAGCGCTCCTTGAACCTTGTACTGTGGCCACTGCTGATGCCACCCTTCCCGTGAGCTGTTCCTTATGCACTCACACACGTGTGATTCTCTGCAGCCAAGTCTCCACACAGAAGCCCGAGGGAGCCTCTTAAAACAAGTGCCAGGCCGGGCAGTGGTGGCGCACGCCTGTAATCCCAGCATTCTGGGAGGCAGAGGCAGGCGGATTTCTGCGTTTGAGGCCAGCCTGGTCTACAGAGCGAGTTCCAGGACAGCCAGGGCTACACAGAGAAACCGTGTCTCGAAAAAACCAAATCCATCCCCACCCCAAAAAAAGTGCCAGACCAATCATCCATCACTCCTCTCCTTCCGTCCTCCACTTACTCCTAAGTCTCCTGAAGTAGAAACCCAAGTTGTACATTAGCCCACAAGGGCAAAACAACTGGTCTTCCTGTCCCTCCATATCTGTCCCTGTCCCCTTTGTCTATTCTGCTCCACACACAGGGGTCTCTCCAGTTTTCCTTGAGACTCTGAAGCATGTGTTCTAGGTGCACCCCAGGGTCTTGGCACTTTCTTTTCCCTTCTCTGCGAATACGTCTCCACACACCCCGTAGCCCTGACTCGTGCTGTGGGTGTCTAGTCCAAGAACACCAACTTACCCATTCATCCTCACATCTACCATTCCCAAAAGCAAGTCCACCCCAGGAACACCCTTACCTTATTTTGTTTTTTTAACCACATTTAGCATCTTGTAATAAATTACATATCTACAAGTTTTCTCTTGCTCCCTTCCCCACTACAATGTCTTTCTGTCTAGAGGCTAAATCTTCTGGGATTAGGATAGTACCTGAGGCAAAGTAATAATGTAACAGATACAGGCCTAGTTTTGCTCTACGTGCTTCTTGTACACCATCTCCTTTGTTTTAGCTCATCCTCCTGATCATAGAGTGCTTTATTTATCGAACCTGGGGCCTTACACACTTGAGGTGAGCGCTCTACCACTGATCTGTCTTTGAACTCAGTCTGTCCTGCCTCAGTTCCTAAGCAACAGCTCAGTAAAACCCTTACATTTCACACCACAATCTGGAGCTGTTTCAGCTTTATTATCTGTTTATCAGCTCATATAATGAGTATGTCTGAAAAGGGGGGGGGAGACAGGGAGGGAGAGAAGCTGAGGGGCAGGAGGAGAGGCAGAGAGACGTTTAAATATTGGGGGAGGGGTATGCTGCAGAGAATGCTGAACAAGCCCCTGGAAAGACTGTACCCGAACTCGGTTGATGCCACCATAGTGGGGAAGCATGGCCAGCTCCAGCTGAGGTTTCCGCTCCTCTTCGTCCTCTTCATCTTCCTCATCGTCATCGCTGCCCTCTGAGGGTGTCGGCCTGGTCCCATGGAGATTGTGCATCCGAAGAATCATCAGTCTGGGGAAGCAAACATCTTTGTTAGAAACAGTGCCGGGACGTTGAGGGAGGACGGAGGCTGGGGACCCAGACTTTTTAGGTCTGGCATTTGCAGAGAGCCCTAGCACGTGGGACCTTGAGGGTGTCTTGAAAAGGTCCTGGGTCTCACCTATTGCTCTGGGCGCTCTCCGCCTGGGTTCCCGCACACAGGTAAAGGCTGAGAGGAAGCTCTGTTCGGTTGTCGCCCAGGTGATCTCGGACTATGTCAAAGCTGAGACAAGGGGCGCCTAGGGATGGATGGGGAGATTAGACCGTAGAGTTGCAGAGCAGGGACGAGATACAGGGAACTCGGCCTCCGCCTCCAACAAAGTCCGGCAGTCTGCAGGGTCACAATCCTCAGACTCCAGACCCTTCATCCCCCAGACTCCAAGTCAGGCCTTTCATTTCCCTGGACCCAAGACTCAGGCCCCTCTGCCTACCAGTTTGCGCACGATGGTATAGCACGTAGGCCTCTTCATCCATTACCAGCTCCTCTCCTTCGCCCAGTGGCGGCCCTCTGCCGGGCAGGTAGACCTGGGATGGACCTTCGGATCCTGGGTCGCAGGTTTCAGCCTCCATGGGCTCCCCGGTTTCACATGTGCGCCTCCGGCCCTTGCGCGCCGCCATCTTCGAACTTTCTTGCCCCGGACGCGAAGTAAGAGCGTCACTTCCGGGTTTCACCTCCCACAGTCTAAGACCCGTCCCACTGTACTGTTACCTTGGAAACCTGTGAACCAGCAATGAGAAGGTAATGCGCAAAGAGATGGCCGCCCCAAGTAGCTGTTTCCTGGCTCAGTGAGAAAGCTTATATTAGGAGCAATTTTGTCTTTTGCGTGACCTTGGGGAATTCTTCCGCGCAGCAGTGGCAAGACCTTCTGGGAGTTGTAGTTCTATAGAAGCCCTTGGCTTCAGAGCCCTCTCCATCCTCCACCTTTTGTTCCCAGGGTTGTCTTTCCATTTAGTTAATTATTCATGTATGTAAACGAGCACTTACTGGCAGAAGGAGACGGGGTTTCTGTTCCCCGAGGACCTTTAAGGCCGATTTCTTCTCCTCTCCTTGTTATGATGGCTTTAAATTATTTCAAAATGCTTTAGGGTAGACAGGCTGGACATTATGTATAAATTAGTGGCTTGGATCTATCGTTCAGGGGCAGTCCATTTCCCAACTAGGCATTCCCATGGCAGCTCTGGTCAGCAGGCACTTAATCAGAAAGTCTCTCTTGAGGCCGCTGCTACAACTGAGTCAGCTCTCTTTTTCCACCCACGTATACCCGAGTTTTGGTTAATTGGAGTAATGAAATATTGGAAACAGATCCGCTCGGGTATTCAAGACGTAGGTTGGCCCTCTCCATTTGCATAAAATATCCAATTAAACCATTCTTGCCAGTAGCCTTAGAATAGGTCTCTAGATTTGGCTGGCCCTAATTTTGCGTCCCTTATCTTTACTACTTCTCTTGGAGAGGGGGGTGTCTACCCAGTCACCTCTCCACCACCACCACCACCACCACCCGCCCCACACTCTTGCCACTTCCTAGGGTTGACTGTACTTTCCCTAATCTCCTGTTTTCTAGGACTGGGTGTTATGTTACAAAATCCCCGCCTCTGCTATACCACCAGCCCAGTTTCTGTTGTCTGACTGTCTATGGGCTTAGTTCTCAGTTTCCATTTTTCTCCAGAGAAGCTGAAGGGACCTAGGAGACAGACACAGAACTCAGGCTTGGACTGAGGAGGCGTAAAAACATGGTTTTATTCCAAACACTGCAGTGTAGGAGTGGGAGAGGGAAGGAAAGGTCAAGTGTGGGCTCCCAGACCCTCCCCTCAGCCCAGCCTCAGACCCTGCTGGAATCGGGGACAGGAGGCCTGGGGGTGGAGTGTCTGCTGGATCATCACTGAAGGGTCATCAATAAGGGCTGGGCTTGAAGATGTGATTGGTGGCATCTGGGGTGGTAGGTAAGTGAGGGGAGACAGGTGAAGGTAGGACTTTCATGGAGAGGTCATAGGTCAGAGCCAACAAGGATCTAAAAGGAGGGGTCATCGAGGTCTGACATGAAGGGTCACAGTCTGGTCGGGGCACAGTCTGGGGTCAGATGATCATTTTAGGTGTTGGAAGTCACAGTCTGGGGTCAGGGGTTTCTGTGTGGCGGGGCCAAGGTCTGGAGTCACAGTTTGGCGTACGCGTCTCACAGTTTTGAGTCCTGATGAATGAAAGGTTAAAAACAGGCTCCCCGAGAGGTGTGTCTGGGGCAAGGGAGCTGCACAGTGATGTGAGGGCCATGGCCCGGAGCGTAGGGGTGGGGCGCGGCGTGACCCCCCCCCACACCTCCCGCCAAATCAGGTGACGTTAAAAAGCCCTTTTCGGGTTTAAAAAAAAGAGTCGGTGGGCTCCAAGAACCCCGCCCCCTTGCTCTCAGGATGGGTGAGATTTGGGCGACCAAGTCCCCTCTGGCTCATAGTTCCCCCAAGGCGAGGGGTGGGGGGGGCGCGGGACGCTGCTCCAGGCGGGGTCCGGCCAGGTCCGTTTCTGTCCTTCCCAACCCATGAGGGTCCTGTCCTCTTAGCGCGCCCCCTCGGGCCGTGGCCTGCGCTGACCGAGGGGGCGGCGGGGGTTGGGGGCCGGAGCCGCGTCATACCTCGGACTCCAGGCTGGAGAAGTGCGCAGAGCCCCTGCGTGTGCCCAGGTCCCCGCCCCGGTGCCTCCGGTGCGACGCGGTGGGCAAGGGCGGCCCCCAGTGCGCTGCGTGCGGGCAGCGGCGCGCGTGGCGGGAGGGCCCGGTGAGCCTGCGCGTGGGGGCCGCCCGTGGGCAGGAACTCAGGTCCTCGAGCGAACGCGAGGTGGGCGCGGGCGGCGGGAAGTCCCAGCCGCCAGCCGCGCGCCTGTGTCGGTGGTGGTGCGGCGCGGCAGCGGGCGCACGGTGCGAGGCCCGGGGGCGGTGCGGATGCGGTCGCGGACAACCACAGCGCGCCCGGCGCCGGGGCGGTGGCCCCGCGGCCCAGGGTGGAGGGGGAGGCGCCCACCAGCCACCGTCTAGGCCGTCGTGCGAGCAGCTGAGATGGCGCGGTGGCGGTAGCAGCTCCAGGCTGGCGCAGTGGCGGCAGTGCCACGCGGGGCCGCCGCGCGGGGGCAGGTAGTCCCAGCTACCAGCGCGCCAGCCCCCGAGCTTGTCGACCGACCAGTAGCGGCCGGGCGGCGGCCCGAGGCGCTCGGCATACGGGTAGGGGAAGTCGGCGAACCACCAGGGCTCCAGGCCACCGAGCGACGCTCCGCCCAGGCTCTCCGAGTCCTCGGAGTCCGAAGGCGAAGGCTCGAGGTCCAGGTAGGCGCACGGGGGTGGCGCGGTGCGGCGCGGCGGTGGTGCGGTCGGGGCCCCCGTGCTCGGGCCGCCCGCGCCCCCACCCAACAGCGGCTGGCTCTCGGGGTCGGAACGCGGCCAACGCGAGGGCGCGGGCGGGCTCTCGTCCTCGAAAGCCAGGCGACACAGTGGCGGCCCGACGGCGGCGGCTGCGGCGGCGGGCGGCGCGGGCGGAGATGGGAAGCCCGGGAAGGCGCCGGCGGGAGGCTCGGCCGGCTCTTGCTCGCGCACGATGGCGAAGTAGGAAGGTGGTGGCTTCTGCGGGGGCTGTGTAGTGGGTGGGGACAGTGGGCGTCCAGCTGCGCCTCTCGGTGCCGAGCGCGCCTCGCCGAGGCCCAGCCCCTGCGGCTCGATGGGGCCATAGTATCGGTGGAAGCCGTCGGCTAGCGCAGCACCCCCCGGGGGCCCTGTGCCCTTGGCCCGGCGCCAGCGGTCGGCGGCTGCGCGCTCTCGGGGCACGAAGGGTGCGGGGCCAGGGGGCGGGCGAGCAGCGGGATATGCGGGGCTGGGCAGCGGTTGCGGCGGCGGTGGGGGTTTGGCTGGCGGTGGAGCAGCCTCGGCACTGCAGCAACTGTACATACCCTGTGAGGGATGCAGAGGGGTCAGTGGGTCATCTGCACCCACTACCTCTTCCCTACCTACGCACTGCGCCCTGCCCACGACCCCCATTTGTTATGTCTGACGCCATCTTTTTGCTTTCCCACTCCCCTTCTCTGCAGGCGTCTCCCCTGTTTCCCGCTCCCTTCCTTTCCTACCCTGGAGAAGGCCAGTAGGAAATCCATGCGGTGGGTGGGCCCCAGGCAATGCCGCAGGCGCCAGTACACCAGATGTTCCCAGGCGAAGACCAGCAAGGAGAGGCCCATGGCCACCAGGAGCATGTAGAAGACGCCTGCCATGTTGTCGATATCCAGCTTGCTGCTCATCACCTCGATTTTGTCATTGTGACAGATCCCTGAAAGCCACAGCCGCTCCAGCATCTCGATCTCATCTGAGGGTGGGGGCAGAGTCGCTCATTAGGAGCACACTCTCCGCTGATACAGAACCCAGGCCCCAGCCCCTTCCATTCTAGAACACCCTCCTCCCCAGGTCCGAGGACTAGCCCTCCCCTCTCTGGAGTAGGACTTCATGCCCAGCATAGCCGCACCGTCCCCCAGGAACTGCAGCAGCGCCAGGTCGATGGGCCTCTTCCAGCGGGAGCCCTTGTGGAGGGCAATGCCGTAGCCTGTGGTGGCGAAGACCTTGCCGGAGCCAATGGTGACCAGCTTGCAACCCTCGTCCTTCCGGGCCATGTAGTTGAGCACTGCTGCATCATAGATGAAGGCGTCCAGCTTCCTAAGGACAGGGGCATGAAAGACAGAGTCACTCTCATTTAGATGACCTCACAACACTCCAGGGACACCTTTCACCCATAACCCGCAACTGCCCAGGATCACATGAGCAGATATTCCTTGTGCCTCTTTCCAACCTTGGTAAAATAAGCATCATTCTAAATAGCACCAAGCACAAGCTTTTACAGTAGTAATAGTGCCTGCTGGGAAAGCGGTGCTGGAGCCATTGTAACTGTCAAGGGAACAGGCTCTTAATCCTCACTGTATCTTTCCAAAGAATATATTGGTTTGTTTTTTTCCTCTCTGTTGCCTTAACTGTCCTGGAACTCACTCTGTAGAACACTCTGGCCTCGAATTTATAGAGATCCACCTGGCTCTGCCTCCCAAGTGCTGGGATTAAAAGCCTGTGCCACCACTGCATGGTGGGCTTTGTTTGTAATGGAAAACTCACTTTTTAAAAGGTCCTAAGGACTGGGGGTGTAGCTCAGTGGCAGAGCACTTGGTAACAGGAGAGTTCACAGTCATTTCTAAGTCTGGCTTCTGCAGTTATCTGCACCCATGTGACACACTCACAGAGACACATACATTAACACACCTGTATAAAAGGCCTTTCATTGTATTAGTTGTGATGCTGAAGGATGTGATGATGGAGTTGTGACGTGGAACCCAGCCTCTGTATATGCTAGGCCATCACTCTATGACTAGGCCAGGTCCTGAGGCCTCACTGGATGCTAGGCAGGCTACCCACAGCCTATCTTGCAGTAGAAAGAGGTGTGACACTTAGCCGGGGGATGACAGAGACACCAGTGAGCACTTATATTTTAGCTGTATTGCACTAATTACTACCATTCTATCGGACACACGGATTCATCTAACCCTCACAGGATAGCTGTAATACTGAAACCTTTGGGGAGCTCGGGAAGTAAAGTCATCCCCAAGGGTGGGAGCACTACCTCCCTTCATGCCTCCTCTCAGCGTCTGGAGGTGGCCAGCCCGAGGGAGCTGGCATCTGCTTGTTCTCCCAGCCCAGCCATGGCACACACAGTGATATTTTTACAGAATAAGTTGTGTGAATGAACAGTCCGTCCACATCAGTAAACAGGTATAACATTGTGCAGTATATGATATTTGTGATCTGACAGGCAGAGAAGTCCAGAGTGTATTAATAAAACCAGCCTTGGAATCCCAGTTATATAGTAACTCCATGTTTTAATTTATTTTTAGGTTTTCTTTTCTTTTTTTTTTTTTTTGGATTTTTGGGTTTTTTTTTTTTTTTCCAAGACAGGGTTTCTCTGTATAGCCCTGGCTGTCCTGGAACTCACTGTGTAGACCAGGCTGGCCTGGAACTCAGAAATCCGCCTGCCTCTGCCTCCCAGAGTGCTGGGATTACAGGAGTGTGCCACTACTGCCCGGCTTAGGTTTTATTTTTTAAGGATTTGATTTTTTTTTTTAAGGATTTGATTTTTAATAATTTGCATATATGAGGGGTATATTGCATGTTCATGCAGGAGCCTAGGGAGGCCAGAAGAAGGCATTAGGGACTGAACTCCTATCCTCTGAGTACACACTTGGAACTGTTGAGACATCTCTCTGTTGCAGGGTAGCTGATCACACTGTGAACCCCCTGTGTTATGTACTGAAAATACCTGTTTTTAGTTGTGTAGCTCAGCCCTTAGTAATCTCTCTGGCTAGAATACACGACCATAATACACACCTTTAATCCCAAACAGTGAAGGTCAAGTCAGTCTGTAGAAGGAAGCATCTGTGTTTGAAAGTGATGTCTAATTGAGTGGCAGACAAAGTGACGAATCAGAGGAAGATTTGACAGGACAGGATATGCCCAAGTCTTGCGAGAACCGGAAAGTAAAGCTACTTAAGAGAGCAGAGCGAGAGAGGAAAAGGGAAGAGGCAGGTTTACTGGGACAGCTGTGCAGAGACCGGCTGCAGAGAACAGCTGGTCACAGGTGACGACAGGACGGACCAGAGTGAGAAGGAGCCAGAAGACCAGAACAGATCGCTAGAGTTAGTCTAAGTCCACGCAGAGCAAGTCAAGAGAAAAGTGAGAAGCCAGATTCGATAAGTCAGCCTGGAGAGGAGTTTGAGCCACAACAGCTGAGTTGGATCAGCCAGCCAGAGTTCACAAAGGAGAGACGGTGAGCTTACTCACAGTTACGACTCAGAGGCTGAGAACATTCTAGGCCAAGAGTAGCAGCTCAGAGGTTAGAACCTTCCAGGCCTAGGTGAACAGTGAGCCTTGGAGACAGTTACATCAGAATAATAAAAGCTATTATTTACACCTCACTGACCCACTTTATTTTTTTGTGCTCCTGGGAATAAAATACAGGGACTATATATGATAGTTAAGCGATCTACTGAGCTACATTAAAAATGTATTTAAATTTTATATTTGTATGTGGGTGGGCGTGGCGTGTACATGGAGGTGGGAGGTCGGCCTGCAGGGCTTGGTCCTTCCCGACTCTACCACATGGGTTCCAGGGATTACACTCAGGGCTTCAGCCTCAGTAGCAAGTCCTATCTCCTACCTGAGCTATCTCCTTCTACCTGCTGAGCTATCTCCTCCTACCTGCTGAGCTATCTCCTTCTACCTGCTGAGCTATCTCATGGCCTACCACTTTTTTTTTTGTAATGCATGTGAGCATGCTCAGTTGTTTGTAGGTGCGTAAGCGCATGTGTGTGGAGGCTAAAGGACAACCTTGGGCATCAGCCTCAGGACCACAGTCCCCTTCTTTGAGGCATGCCTTTTTTTGTTTGTTTTCTGAGACAAGGTCTCCTTATATATCTCTAGCTGGTGTGGAACTCACTCTGTAGACCAGGCTAGCCTGAAACTCAGAGATCTACTTGCTTCTGCCTCCTGAGTGCTGAGGTTGGATGCATGGACTTCCATAATGTTATTGGCCTACAGCTCACCAAGTAGGCCAGACCAACCTGTGGATAGAAAGCTGCCTGGTGCCAGGGTCACCACTCCAGCTTTTCTTTTCTTTTCTTTTCTTTTCTTTTCTTTTCTTTTATTTCCCTTTCTCTTTCTTTTCTTTTTGTTTGTTTGTTTGTTTGTTTGTTTGTTTTTTTGAGACAGGGTTTCTCTGTGTAGTCCTGGCTGTCCTGGAACTCACTCTGTAGACCAGGCTGGCCTCAAACTCAGAAATCTGCCTGCCTCTATCTCCCGAGTGCTAGGATTACAGGCGTGCGCCACCACCGCCTGGCTCACTCCAGGTTTTCTATATGGTCCTGAGGATTGAACTAGGGTCCTTGTGTGTGCAAGGCAAGACCTTTCCTGACTGAACGGAGAGTTCAGAGCCAGTATTACTTTATTTGGAGACAACTCCAAAAGTTGGCCTTAAGCTTCACATCCCCCTACCTCAGCCTTTTGAGGTCATCACCCTCAGGCTTGCCCTCCAGGTTCCTTCTTTCCAGGACATAGATACTGGGGTGAAATTCTGGTCGCGGTTCTTGCAGTCCCCAGATAACTTCTAAGAGGGACGGTCTTCCCCTTGTCTAGCACTGTCGGAAAGAACACATGGCAAGGCGGGGCCTGCGCATGGGCATGGTAGCCACTGTTCACACACAGCTCTTGAGTCCTTGAAATATGGCCAGTGTGACAAGGAGAAGATAGAATTTTAGATGTTATTCTCTCGATTTTGTTTAAAACTAAAATACTACTGGATAGAACAGACGGTGAGAAGACAAGATAAAGACATGATTAGATGCTGGCCACAGAGGAAGGGGCCTCCAGCAACCACATGGGCTCACAACCATCCATAATAAGATCTGACGCCCTCTTCTGGTGTGTCTGAAGACAGCTACACTGTACTTACATATAATAACTAAGTCTTTTTTAAAAAGGCTGGGCTGTGGGCAAGCTGTAGAACATTGTTTTTATTTATTTATTTTGCTTTTCGAGACAGGGTTTCTCTGTGTAGTCCTGGTGGTCCTGGAACTCACTCTGTAGACCAGGCTGGCCTCAAACTCAGCAATCCGCCTGCCTCTGCCCCCCAAGTGCTGGGATTACAGGTGTGCGCCACCATGCCCAGTTTAGAACACTGTTTTAATAAATAAATAAATAAATAAATAAATGCCGTGTGTGTGTGTGTGTGTGTGTGTGTGTGTGTGTGTGTGTGTGTGTGTAAATAAAGGACTGAGTCTGTCCATGCATTCACCTCTGCTGGGGGCACCGACTAAAGCAGATTCCTGGAATCGAAGTGACCCAGCCAAAGAAAAGACTTTGGGTGAGGTGGAGGCTGGAAGCTCTAAGAACTGCTTCTTGGAGAGGTCATTCATAGCCCCAGTCTAGCCTTAGTGTTAGGGGCTCTGTCTCTTCCATCGCTTCCCCGGCCTGGAGGCACTTCTGCCTGGTAGGTAAACTGTAATTTCTCTCTAGGTTTCTCTTTGCTTAGGAAAATGCCCCTGAGGGCAAAAAAAAAAAGTGAACCACTCTCAACGTGTAAATGGAAATAATTTGGTGTCTTCTTGGAGGAATGTGTGGGATGGAGTCGAGCATTTCAGAGAGAGCTACAAGGCAAAGCTAAGGTGGAAAGAGTGGGGGAGTCACAGGAGGTGGGATCGTGGGATCAGACGCACTGACTTTCTAGTTTTCCTCCTAATGGAACCAAGAGCCCGGAGCTATGCACATCCCCCTGAGCTGCCTGTCAGGCCGGGCACTTGCTTTTTCTGTTTTTTAAGCTTTACTATTATTATATGTGTATGAGTGCATGTTTGTGCAGCACATACATGTAGTTCTTGCAGAAGATCTCCTCTGTAGGATCTCCTGGAACTGGCCTTATCGGTGGTTATAAACTACCGTGTGAGTGCTGGGAACAGAACCCCGGGCCTTGGGCAAGAACTGGGGCTCTAAGAGCAGGCCAGCTCCCCGTGCGCCCCAAACACTGGTTTGCTTAGTTCTGTGGCCTGCTCCCCTCCTTCAGCTACTGTCTGTGACCTCCCACCCCAAATCCTTATTTAAGTTCAACCTTGGGCTGGAGATAGCTCAGTATGTAGGGCTCTCCTAGAACTCCGCTTGAGGGGCTGGGAGCACGACTCAGTGGTAGAGCACGACTCAGTGGTAGAGCACGACTCAGTGGTAGAGTACGACTCAGTGGTAGAGCACTTAAGTGTGTGTGTGTGTGTGTGTGTGTGTTGGGGGCGGGTTCTCAGGCTTCAAAAGCCCAGGCCAGCCCCACTGTCCCTCTCTCTTGCTGCCTGTGGATCAGGGCCTAAGAGCTCAGGCACTGCTCTGGTGCTTCGCCCGTGTGCTTCCTGTCACGATTATCATGGACTAACTAGAACTGTAAGCAAGCCCCACAATGAAATGCTTTCTTTTGTAAGAGTTGCCTTCACAGCAATAGGACAGTAAAGCATCCAGCCATGTGCAAAGTCAATCCACACAGCCTTGCACAAACAAATTCATATTTTACTCAGGCGCCTCACTTCTGGTATCACTTGGAAAGGTGAGACAGGAGGACAGCAGTGAGTCTGAGGTAAACGCAAGCTGTATGAAGAGACCTGTGTGTAACAGTTTTCTCTGAGGCTGAAGTAGTCCATTCTCTGTGGGAGCTAAGCAGAAAGCAAACAACCCAAAAGAGCTTCAGGAAGTCCCTGAAACTGACTAGATTTACTTTCGCTTGGCCCCTCTCTGCCAGAGTAATGCATAAAATCCAAGAGTCTCTCTCAGAGGAACCAAGCTGAAAAAAAAAATGCTCTGAGACCAGACCAGCCGCCTGGAAGGAAGAGAAGGCAGCCGAGCTGTCTGGGAGAGCTTAGAACAACTGAGGCACCTGGAAAGGACGTCTCTAACCTGCTAAGCTGCCTGCGGCTGTGCAGTGGGCTCCACGGTCAAAGCTTTGTGAGCTGTCTCCTTTGCCGGGGTGGGCTTTGGTGATGCCGCTGTCCGTGAGTCATTTCTGCTCCTGAAGGTGATCCCTCACCCATGCTCCTGTAAGTAATCCCGATACAGCTCACTGGTTCACTAAGTGGGACTTCGGTGGTATCCATGCTTTGTTTGTCATGGGATCCCTTTCTGGGGTGCATAGACATGTTCTGTGTCCCCAGGAACAAGAACAGGGCAGAAACAAAGATGGGTGGGGGAGGTGTGAGTAGTGAGGCGTGCGGCCGAGGCTGAGCAGCCTGAGGGACTTCCGGTGGAGTCGGCCTGTCCTGTGTGCTGTGTGCCTCTGTGCTATGACAGTGGCTGTGCATTCTTGCAGTGAGACAGGCCACTAAGGCGGAGCCATCAGTACTGGGAGGCTCTGAGGAAGAGAACCAGGATAGAGTCTTCATCGGGGTGGTATGGGGGGGGCATGCCTGCTTGATGAGTGGGGTCCAGCCATGTGAACATGGAGATGCCCTAACAATTGTTAAAGGAGTAGAGGAAGTTTTGCAGTCCTCATGATTAGTACACAGGGGTTGACACTGCTATTATGGGCAAGCAGCCGCAGAAGCTGCCTGGCTACGCAGTTAGAGATGCACCTGAGGCCAAGATGGAGCAATTGCAAGAGAGAGGGAGACGTGGCTAGCATCCTCGGGTTTGGCAAGTGAATTAGATCAAGGAGAGGGTGAGATGGGGGCGCTGGCTTGCTGCTGCCTAGGGCTTGGGGGCCAGGAAAAAAAAGAGAGGACAAGTCAGGCCCATGTTCAAAAGCCCTTCCTGGGATCCAAGAACTTAGAATCCATGGGGAGATTCAGAGTGGGGAAGAGGAGAACATGTAAACGCAGCAGAAGATACCCTGAGGGTCTGACCTTTAATAGGAAAGGAGGGGAAATCTGTGATGGAGCCGGAACCGAGGCCCAGCCCAAGACACTAGGGCGGGGCAGGCAGGGATGCTGAGCACTTGAACTGCTGAAGTTAGGGAGGACTTAAGCAAGACAGAGCCAGTTCCAGCCGGGCTTGTGAGGCTGTGGGCCGTGGGGGTCGGTGGGGTCAGGCTGGCTGAAAACCCGGGCTCAGGAGGCAGAAAACCTGAATCACACAACTCCTCATCCCTCCTCAAGGCAAAGCCGGAGGGTCCCTGATGGCCTGGCATAGGAAAGCCACTGGGAACACTTGGTCATCGCCATCTGAAATCCTCACAAAGATCAGGGGCTGGAGGACCATAGCAGAGGGGAACTGGGAATCAGGAAAGCTGTGCTTGCACCCCAGTTCTCTTGGCCAGACAGAACCGTGTTAATAGAGGAGTTAAGGGAAAGGTTGATCCAGCCAGGGCCTCACGGCTGGGGCGGAGCCTTAGCAGCTTTGGAGGGGCAAGCTCTTTAAAAAGTAGGGCATGTTTAGTCTGACCCCAGGGACTTAGATGAGCACATAAGGAGTGTGTTCTTAAATGAGAGTGCAGCCTGGGAGACGAGAGATGGTCACACAGAGGAGAGACGTCCATCTGGACGCTCGCTCAAAGGCAAACATAGTGAGGCTGTGGAGTTGCTAAGGGAGAAAGCTGAAAGAAACCCAGCCAGTGTCTGAGGAGCTGCAGGACCGGGGGGGGGGGGGGGGGGGGGGGGGGGTTGGGAGGTGCGGAGGTGGGGGGGGGCTCTAGAGCCCGAGGAGGAGCAGTTCCCACGTACAGAACAAAACAACCAAGATGACCAAGCCTGTTGTGGGCTGGGGAATTGTATCTACAGACTAAGGAGGGTGCATTTCCCTCCAGCAAAACATGACCTCTGGGGTGGAGATGGTTTTCCCAGCCAGAGCACCCCCAGTGCAGGGCCACTGTGACCCAGGGGGGCAGCAGGAGCAGCTGGGGGACACATTCACCTTTGGCTCTGAGTAGGCCTGAGCAGACTAATTAAGGCCCACTGAGTTTATCAGGTGTGGAGAAATGCTGGGAGGCTCTGTGGAAAGCTCCTGGATATGTAAACGGAATGGTTCAGAGGGAATGACTGAGGAGGCAGCAGCTAATTGAAGTTAGCGCCTCCTATCCGTGCCGCGTGCCCAGCCGTGCTCTGTAGAGGAGCAATTAATAAGAAGAGATGGAACCTCTCCGTGCTGTATTAGATCCTGCTTGTGTTTGACACTAGTATCTTCCTGGTTGTGAAGTGTCACCTGACACTTCTGAGGACAGATGACCACAGACTTTCTGAGAGCATCAAGGTCATCTTTGTAACCCACTATTTGTTGTGGGTTATGGGATGGTAGTCCAGGATGTTCCTTGTCCTGCCTATCCTCTGGGAAAGACATATATGTATGTGTGTGTGTGTGTGTGTGTGTGTGTATGCAGAGAGAGAAAGAGAGGGAAATGGTACTAACCTCTGAGTATTTTATAGATTTGGAAAGCCATTTGGAGAGACAACCAGGTACTTCCACCTACCTTATAGTCCTTCTAAGAACTTGGTTAATTAAAAGGAAAAATGGGTTGTAAAACAATAGCTAAAGAGTTTAAATCCAAAGGCACCATTACACAGTTGAGAAAGGACACCCTAGTACCTTCTGTGAGCTGCTGGCCAGGAAAGCCCCTGAGGCCCCACAGACCATAAAGGCCACCAGATTGCTAATGCTGTTGGTTGTATGCCGCAAGTTGGTTGTATGCCACATCCCTGAAGATACTGTGTGGAAGCTGGGATTCAGCACATGGAGACAATAAGCTGGGGTGGAACCGGAAGCTCCCTCCCTCTGCACTGTCTGGCCAGAGGGGGGCGATGTAGTCCGCTGGTGGAGAGCTAGCACTAAAGTTAGCGCCTGCTTGGCTATGGACCCTGAGTACTGAGATACCGGTATGCCAGGCAGGATGTGCCTGCTTGCACGGTAGTGGCACAGCCATCCGGTAGTGCCAATGGCCTTCCAACTGGAGTTAAGGCCTGCTCTACAAGAGGGAGTTCACACCTGGTGCTGTAAGCCAGGAAGAAAACCCGTGGCTGGGGAGGCCATGGTTTTCAACAGGGAGCCAATGAATATGGCTTTCCTGAATGGCTGTGTGGGCCTGTCGAACTGCTGTCTAAACACGTACGCTTACTCAACTCAGAGCCGTGGGTGTTGCTCTTAAGAACAAGTGGCCACGGCTAAGGCGCAGTGGACTCATTCTTAGCCACACTATGCTCACCCCCTCCAAGGCTCAGGGATCATTGTGGATGGGGGCAGAAAGGATGGAAGAGGGGGGTGGGGTGAGTGAGTGCCTATAACAAAGTTCTCAAAGACTGGGACATTCCATCCTGCGGGGAAACTCCTTCTGCAGTAAGGTAAACAACTCAAATTAGCCTCAGGAAATCCCAGAAACTGACCAGATCCTTAGGCACCTGCCTGTCAGAAGAAGCAGTAAGGGCTGAGAGTCCCTCTCAGGAAGAAGGAAGCAGAGCTGCCAGGAAGACTGAGAGGAAAGCAGCGGCCCCAAGACAGGCTTGGACCAACCGAGGACCTGGAAGGTCACTCTCCAACCTGTGGCGCGCCTGCAGGCTGTGCAGTGTGCTCCGGGTTCCTAGCATTTGAGAGCTGTCACCCGTGCTGGAGAGGGTCTTTGAGTCATGCCTGCCCTTGTAAGTAACTCCTCAGTCATATTCCTGTGAGGCCCCCTGTGAAGCTCACTGGTTCACCAAGCTGGACTTGGGCGGTGTCTATACTTCGGTTTGCCATTGGCTGCCTATCTATGTATGTTGTGTTTCCCCAGGTAAAATCTTGTCACACAGTAACCCTGTTTAAATAGAATAAACAGGGCTGGAGAGATGGCTCAGTGGTTAAGAGCAGTGACTGGTCTTCTGAGGGTCCTGAGTTCAAATCTCAGCAACCACATGGTGGCTCACAACCATCAGTAAAGAGATCTGATTCCCTCTTCTGGTATGTCTGAAGACAGCTACAGTGTACTTACATATAATAAATAAATCTTTAAAAAATAAAATAGAATAAACAAATACAGCTCCCCCCCCCCAGCCATTTCTTATAGCCTTTGCTATAAGTGTGTGTAGAGTGGGGACTGAAAACTAAGGCGCCCCTTGCTTTCCTGAGTGTTTGTTCCCAGCCTGGGGACAGAAGGAGCTCCACATTCTAACCAGCGTCCATCTGTCTGTCCTCAGCTCCCTCCTGTCCTGCTTCTCTATGCCGCCAGTCAGCTGTTGCTTCGCGGTCCTGTGCCATGGGACACTGGCCACCCTGTGCCAGCCACGCTGGCCTTCATGTCTTTGTACTGGCTGTTCCCTCTGTGGAAATTCCCCCAGACAGCAGCCCAGCTCAGCCTCTCTCTCACTTCCTCCAAGTGTTTGTTTAAAAGAAAATTCTGGAGCCCTTATTTAACACGGAAGGCTTCTCCACAGGTTTCCTGAACCTGACCTTTTTATATCGTAAGCTGCATCACCTGCAGAACACCCAGGCATCTTACCCAGCTTGCGTTCTGTTTCCCTCCACAGGATTCTAAGTTCCATGAAGGACTCTCCTGGTTTTGTTTTTTGTTTTGTCAGCTTGACACAAGCTAGAAAATGCCTGTGTAACTATAGGTGATGGGTGTTTATTGGCACACACATTTAATCCCCTGTCTCAACAACAAAGAAATGACAGTCTTCTCTTGGCCACTGTGGTGACCATGTGTGGCTATTTGTACTTGTATCTTGAGATTTAAGAAATCTGTGTTTCAGGCTGAAGAGATGGCTCAGCCGTTAAGAGCACTGACTGCTCTTCCAAACGTCCTGAGTTCAAATCTCAGCAACCACATGGTGGCTCACAACCATCCATAATGAGATGTGATGCCCTCTTCTGGTGTGTGTCTAAAGACAGCTACAGTGTACTCACATATAATAATTAATAAATCTTTGTACAGCTACAGTATACTCATATACATAAAATAAATAAATCTTAAAAAAAAAAAGAAAAGAGAGAAATCTGCGTCTCAGGTGACACCAACCACATTTCAAGGGGTGTCTTCCCAGACTACTCAAGTGTACTCCTTTCCCCCACTGCAGGAACACGCTGCTCTGCCGCATGTGGCTGTCTCCTGCATATGGAGAGTGCTAGTCTGGACCCGGGAGAGGGGCCTTGGATCTGTTCACTGCTGAGGCAGGGCTCAGCCCCCTGCCTAGCACACAAGACAACAGATACTTGGTGAGGGCGGAGGGAGGAATGGACACATCAAAACCCTTTCTGTTTTGTATCATTGGGGGTGTTTATCAAGCCTGTGCCAATCCTGATCCACTATTTCCTCCTCTATGCCTTTCCTATTAAATAAGGGTGTGTGTAAATGCACATACATGTGGCTGTGTGTGTGCCTGTGTGTGTCTCTGTGTGTGTGTGTGTGCCTGTGTGTATGTGCCTGTGTGTATGTGCCTGTGTGTATGTGCCTGTGTGTGTCTCTGTGTGTGTGTGTGTGTCTCTGTGTGTGTGTGCCTGTGTGTGTCTCTCTGTGTGTGTGTGCCTGTGTGTGTGTGCCTGTGTGTGTCTCTCTGTGTGTGTGTGCCTGTGTGTGTGTGCCTGTGTGTGTCTCTGTGTGTGTGTGTGCCTGTGTGTGTCTCTGTGTGTGTGTGTGCCTGTGTGTGTGTGCCTGTGTGTATGTGCCTGTGTGTGTGTGCCTGTGTGTGTCTGTGTGTGTGTGTGTGCCTGTGTGTGTGTGTGTGTGTGTGTGCCTGTGTGTCTGTGTGTGTCTCTGTGTGTGTGTGTGTAACAAGGCCCAGATGAGCCCGGGTAGAGCTTGTGGTCAGCAGTCCTGCTCATGCTCTCACTGGCACCAATTCACTTCACCTCCACTCCCAAATGTGCATAATAAATATTGATATCAATAAAAATACTAGAATAAATGGGGAGAGGAAGGCAAACCGGTAAAATATTATTATCACTACTATCAAAGGAAGAAGATAAGATATTTCAACGTTAAATATAAGCAGGATACTATAAAAGACCCCACTATGGAATTTATAGAACACTAAAAATTCTGAGACCAAAAGTGCCAGGTGTGACGGAAGAACACAACTGCAATCCCAGCCTGCAGAGGCTTAGGCGGAAAGACACTGAAAGTTCAAGGCCAGCCTGATTTACAATCAAAGGTCCAGCCTTCCCAGGGCCTACAACAGTGAGACCCCCACCTGAACACAAAAACAAAACAAAACCAACCACAAAAACCACTACCAACAAAAGCAAGTCTGAGACCAAAGAAATAAGTTCTTAGAAAATAAAACCACAGTTATCCGGGGTGTTGGCAAGGAGCTAACTGCTGTGGGGAAGGACAATTATCAACACCAGGAAAACCAACCAACCAGAGACCCACGGTGGGGTGGGGTGGGGGAGCAGTCACTTTCTCCTCTGTGGGCAGCTGTGAGGCTCCGCTCCTAACACAAAGGAGAGGTGAGTTAGACTCACAGTTGTGATTTAAATGTGAGAACGAATATTCCATTGTGAGAAGTGAGTGTGAAATGGTGAAATTAAAAATCAAGGTTAGCCCCCCCCCACTCCCTGAGAGATGGCTCAGTGATTGGGGACACTGACTGTTCTTCCAGAAGACACTAGTTCAAATCCCAGCACCCACATGGCAGCTCACAGCTTCCTGTAACTCCCAAGATTTGACACTCTCACATAGACATACATGCAGGCACAACACCAATGCATAGAAAATAAAGGTAAAAGAATTAAAAAAAAAAAAAAAAAAAAAAGGTCAGCAGGAGCTGGAGAGGTGGCTCAGTGGTTAAGAGCTACTCTTCTAGGGGACCTGGGTTTAATTCCCAGCACCCACATGGCACCTTACAACTGTCTGTAACTCCATGAAAGTTAAAAAAAAAAAATCTAGATTAGCTTTATAAATATGGTATTTGGAGATAAGGAGATAAACAGCCAAATGATAGAGCAAATGACATGAATGTCGCTTTTTTTCCAGGTGGGAGAAATGGAGAGGGGACATGAAAACATTAGGAAAGAAAAGTTGGATGGGATAGGTTCAGTGGGTGTGAGCGTGCGCATTTGGGGAGGTTAGAGCCAGTTGGATCTCTGTGAGTTCAGCAGCAGCCTAGCCTGGTCTACAAAGTGGATTCCACTGTAGGACCAGCCAGGACTACACAGTGAGAGAGACCCTGTGCTAAAAGCCATAATAATAGGGCATTCGTCAGTGTTTATATTAATTAATTACATGTTCGAGTGGTAACAGTTTGGAGGTGTCAGAGTAACAAACATGAAATTCTTCCCACCTCTCTTTCCATGCTCCTGGAATGCTCTGACTCACACGGCAGCTCCCAGCTCTGTTCAGAGGATGGCAGGACCAGCACAAAGGCTGTAAGGAGCAGGAGGCCTCGATTCAACCAGAACCTGTGCTCAGCAAACCGTTTTTGTGGCAGAAGAATGAGCGGCTTAGAAAGGAGGCGGGGAAAGTCGGGTTGCTGAGAATACAGGGAGCAGTGGGCGGAGCTGGGGGGACGGCCAGCTCCAAGGCAGGGGGAGGAAGGGGTCTTAGACCCCGCCCCACCCCCAGCCACGGGCTAAATGCGCAGGAAAAGCACTTCATCTTAAGTGAGGGGCGTCAGGAGCCACAGCAAACTGCAGTCAAAGCCCGGCAGCTGGTTCTGAACCCGCTGCTGCCGGTGTCCTGAAGACAAGAGAATGCCGGAGCTGGGGCCCACAACCAAAGGGTCTCCGCCCAGAAGCAAACAGCAAGGTCAGAAGGACCAAGTCTCTCTGGTCAGATGCCTAGGAGCTGAGATAATGTCAAAGGACATCTTTTCCGTCCTTCCTTCTTTCCTTCCTTCCTTCTGTCCTTCCTTCTGTATGTGTGTGTTAGATGTACATGCTTCTATGGCTGTGTGTGCACACGTGTGTAGAAATAATGGCTGTCTTCCACTGCCATCTGCCTCTTGTTTGTGTGCGTGTTACCAGGTATTGGTGCATGTGCTTGTGCGAGTGCACGGGGCCTGAGGAAGACTCTGGGTACAGTCTGCTCTTGCAAGCTCCACTTACTCCCTTGAGCCAGGGTCTCTCATTGAACCTGGAGCTGAGCTGGTAGCTAGCAGTCCCCAGCAATCCTTTCTGTCTCGGCCTCACATGGTGACTGGGTTGCAGGCGTGCTCACAGGCATACCTAGCTTGTTTCTCGCAGGTGCTGGGATCAGAAGTCCTCCTGCTTGCTCAGTAAACTGCTTCTACCTAAGTCATCTCTCCAGCCAGGTCTTCTTGCTGAATCTGGAGTTCCTCTATCAGAGCGTTGGGCAGGCTAGGGAGCACCTGAGATTGGGGTATCTTTGCTCGGGCCGTGCCGGGGTACAGGATTTCACACACGCTTCCATGTGTGCACTACGAACACATTACTTAATGAACCTTCTCTCCAGCCCTACCAACCCTACGAACGGCAGCTTTCAGTAACTTCGGTGCTTCCTGTCTCCCCTTCTCCAGTGGAAATTATAAGTGAATGGGGTCTTGGGCTTCTGGCAGAGGAACTAACACATTAGAGGAACTCAATGAATATTTGCCTGGACAACTGTCAACAGGCCAGGAGTCTTGCCCTTTGTCCTAGCACCCACAAGGCAGAGGCAGGCAGAGCTCTGGTCAAGGTCAACCAGGTCCAAGCCAGGTCAAACCAGAGTTCAAGGTCAACCATGTTTACAGAGCGAGCTCCAGGATAGCCAGAGCTACATAGTGAGACCTGGTCAAGAGACCGAATCTAAACAAACAAGAAACAGAGGAGTGGATGCTGGATGCTGTGTCCTGATTGGAGGAAGGAGGTCTTTTTCTGGGCCCCCGGCAGAGAGTAGAGTCCCTGGGGCCAAGGCATATACCCACCAGAATAATGAATACAGGAATATATATATAACATATATTCCAAGGTAGGGCGGCCACTGTGCTGGTTTCCCTTCTTAAAGTAAGAAGTCCCTCATTACATGGAGCTCTGGAAAGTTTTCAGGGTGCCTGCCTAGAGCATCAGCCACATCTGTCCTATGAATACCACAGATGTGTCTAGGGAGAAGGTGAAGGAGAAAGGGTTGATGGCCAGGGCACAGCACCATGTGAGACAAATCAGAGCTGGCCGATAAGCAGGTGCTGAAACTCACACCCCAGGGGAGGCTCCCTGGCTCCCTGAGAGTTTGGATACAGAATCCACGTGACCCCAGAAAGAGAGGATGGACAGGCAGAGATGGAGAGCTACAAGAGAGAACTTTGCTGGTCTTGGCGAAAACAAACAAGCAAGCAAACAACAAACAAAAAACAAACCCCAGACACAGGGCAAGGCTCCGGCAGACGGCAAGACTGCATCTCACTCAGTTCACAGCTCAGATAACCATCTTCCCAGTTGCCCTGACAGTTACGGAGTGGCCGCTTGCTTGATAGGTTCTCAGAAAGACGCGCACTGCATGTCCCTGAAAGGGCCAAGGCTGGCAAAGAGAAGAGCCTGCGCTCCCTCACACTTCCTCCT
Source organism: Apodemus sylvaticus (assembly GCF_947179515.1). Classification (NCBI taxonomy): domain Eukaryota; kingdom Metazoa; phylum Chordata; class Mammalia; order Rodentia; family Muridae; genus Apodemus; species Apodemus sylvaticus. The sequence continues at coordinate 169,027,735 of NC_067472.1, read as the reverse complement.
CCGAGCTTGGAACCAGGATGTGCTCCATGGAGCGGCCACAGCTCCCCTGTGACCACAAGGCACCCGAATGAGCATGAAGGTCTATACTGCAAGTCTGGTAGAACAGAAATGTGTACTGAGTTTGGATCCTTGATAGCATCTTTGAACTGTCCTGCTAGCCAAGCACTATTTTGTTTTCCTGTTTGAGACAGGGGGCCTCACTACAGAGTTCAGAATGGCTTCGATCCTTTTGCTGCGCCCTCCCAGTGCTGGGATGACGGGCATGGACCACCACAACTGGCTCCCTGGACCTGCTACCCTACTAGATACAGAGCGCTGTGTTTGCGGTCTACCCTGTCTCAAAGCGTATGTGCTTTGCTGCTGACCACGTGTCTAAGTAGAGGAGCCACAGATCCCCCAGGACTGTTCTTACTGTGAATACTTTTTGGTACAGAGCTTTATCCTCGGGCTCACCCTATGCCATGCCAGCTGACTGCATTTCTTCTCTCAACAATCCACCAGAGGAAGGGGTAACAGACCCAGCCAGGAGGGCTGCTTGAGGGATGAGTAAGAAGGTGGGGCCTGAGGAAGGTTCTAGATGACATAATGGCCGCCACACTGCTCCTGCTCCCCTATGGTCTCTGAGTGGGGAACACTCGGGAACAAGAACCGAGGGCTTCTTTGCTTAGTTTCCTGCAAAGGTGTCTCGCCGCGTTGGCGCAAAGCCAACCAAACGGTCTCAGGGGTCACCGTTTGTCCTCCTCTCCTCCGCCCTTTCATTCTAGGTCCATGCCCTTCAGCCACCTGGCCTTCCAGATGTCCCTCCATACCATCCTCGGAGCCTCTATCTGTCCTCTACTTGCAAGGCTCTGAGTCTACCCGGTGAGCGCACACATGCTATCTCTCCCTAGAAGCCCGCCTGATGCCCTGGGGACTGTGACCCTGCTGAGAAGCCCACTCTAAATACTCTGGTGACCATGCCTGTTTGTGTGTTTGGTGCTCACTTTTCATCTCTGATCCTCAGTAAGTGAGACCAGGCGATGTCTACCCACTGTCCAGCACAAAGAGAGTGTAAGAAGAAACACACGCTGAAGGAAGCAAGAAAGCGGCCGTGCTCAGGTGGGAAACTGCCGGTCCTGGAGGATGAGACCAGGCCAGCCCTCTACTGCTGAGCCACAGACCAGGCCACATTAGGTTTGTCACGCTGGGGGCTGCACTTTAGAGACTGAATTTAACTTTAGCCCTATGATTTAGGGAGCTAACATTAAAAAAAAATCACCTCCCATAATCCAGGACTGGACTTCAGAACTGATGATAATGACACAATAGCTCACAAAGACCCACAGCACTCTGGCCGCTGCTCTGGGTGCATTCACTAAGTTTTCTCTCTTAGTTTATTTTGCGACATCTCAGGATGTAGCCCTGGCTGGCCTGGAACTCACCAAGAGCTGCCACCTAAGTGGTGGAATTAAAGGGGCGCACCACCACCACTCCTGATCAGACTTTGTTCTTGTAGCTAGGAGACATCTTTGTGACCCTCACTGAGCACACAAGAGACAGATTCAGAGCATGGAGGCGAGTGTGCAAAGTTACCAAGCCACAGTCCTGACGGCCCCAGACCCCCTTAGTGAACCACCCCAGGATGACCTCCCACATGAACCCCCACCCCCACTCCCCACCCCCAAATGCTCTGGGGGCCCCACCGCCGAGTGTGCGCTGACCCTGCCTTGAGCTGAGTGAGTGCCTCCTCCACTCTGGGCTGGTTGTAGCGCACCATGTAGCTGTGCATATCAGGGTAGTTGCTTCGGATGTTCTTCTCCGTGGACCCATTGGGCACCGTCCCAAACTTCAGGGGTGGGTATTGCTCCTGTGGCCGCTGGAACTGCAACAGAAGGAGGAGTTATCAATGTGCCCTCTAGGAAACACCCAAACCGAATGCCACATTCTGGAGAGCCTGCAAATGAAGGGTCAGGCTCAGAGGCTCTGTGTGGGCAGAGCCACGTTCCCTTTGCTGTATAAGCCATGTCCGACATATTTTTTGCGTTGATGATCTACACCTTCCATTCCACTAAAGACAACGCTTCATGCAACCCATCGCATCCCTCCTTCCATCACTCCATCTCACACTGGGGGCTAGCCACTGTAGTCTCACGGTGTCCCTATGCCTGCCATCCCTACCTGCTTTGGATGGGCAACACGGGCAAGAGTACAGACCGAGAGGGTGGGTGGGCTTTGGAGGGTTTCCATGGGATAATTTTATGCCCGTTAAACCTAATCAGTAAAAATTTGGACTTAAGCCGGACGGTGGTGGTGCATGCCTTTAATCCCAGCACTTGGGAGGCAGAGGCAGGTGTATCTCTGAGTTTGAGGCCAGCCTGGTCTACAGAGTGAGTTCCAGGTCAGCCAGGGCTACACAGAGAAACCCTGTCTCAAAAAACAAACAAACAAACAAACAATTTGGACTTAACTTTATTGCTGTTCTTAGTCGAGACAGGGACTTACTATGTAGCCAGCCTGTCCTTGAACTTATGATTCTCCTGCCTCAGCCTCTAGAGGACTGCGATTATAGGCAAGCATCGCTAGCCTGAGATTGACTCCTGTATGTCCTGGCATTGAGTGTTATTTCTATATTATTGGTCATTCATTGCTGATGTATTTTACGCGGGCATGGTCCCCGATGGATTAGCTGTATCAGAAAGTCAATCTTCGTTGCAGTGGCGAAATACACTTGTCTAGAACAGCCCATTCGGCATCACTGCTCCTGGGACATTGGGGACAAACAGCCTCTTTCCCCAAGGACGTTTAAATCGTTCAGCTCCTTTCAGAACCTTCCATCTTTACTCCTCTGGAGACAATGCGGGGCCCAGTTAACTCTCCCTGGGAAGTCTCCCAGGAACCTCTCTGCCCTGGGACAGGTTTCAAGGCAGCAGAGCCAACCCCCTATACACACCTTCCGGTCGCTGAGCCCAGACACGGTGTCCACATACTCTTCCTGGATCATGAAGGCGGCCAGATTGGCTGTGTAGCTGGCGAGAAAGATGACAGCAAAGAAGGCCCACACCAGTACCATGATCTTGCTGGTGGTGCCCCGAGGGTTCTCCACTGGCACCGAGTTGTTGAACACCAGGGCCCACAGCAGCCAGATGGATTTTCCAATGGTGAAGGTGGAGCCGCCAGGGCCTGTGGGGGGCCAGGACAGGACATGGACCTCACAGTCCCTCCAGTCCTCGTACCTAGCTCTACCCAAGGGCTACTGCGATAGAGTTCTGTGTGGGGTCAGCCAAGGGAGGGCACTCACGTTTGCCCGTGGCCAGGCTTCGGTTATAGCCCACAGGACTGAGGTACTCAAAGATGAAAACTGTGACGGCGACCACGGTGAGGCACATGACGAACATCATCACCCACACAGCGGGGCTGTAGGGCTCTGGGGACATGGGAGGCATCAGCCAAGCGAAGGCTTGGGGGACCAGAGGGAGCCCAGTTGACTCCATCCTATTCTGCTCCCTCTTCTGGTCCCTACTTCAGGGACAGCCTATTAGCACATAGACTTCTGGCAGTCTTCCTCAGAGAACTCACACTTCTGTGTTTTTCACCCCCACTTCAGCTGTCTACTATGTTTCCTGAGCTCAAAACCTGAGTCTCCACCTCACCCGCTTTCCCTCATGGCCATTCATCCCATCCCAGGCTCCGCCATCTTGGCAGCCATGACCACCCCAGTCCCAGGCTGTACTCCTTGTCCTGCTCACACCCTCCCTTGCTCACAGGTGACAGGATCAAGGTGTCCCTGCTTCTTGACCCTGTCCCTCAGGTTCCTTGGGCCTGTCTTCCCCATCTCCATGGCCAGCAAGGAACAAACTTGGTCTTCTCTCTGGGACCATCTCCCCAGTCTCATGGCCCTCAGGAGAAAGGATCTTCTCCTTCTGTCTTCTCTCTCTCTCTCTGAGGAACCTTGCTCTGACTGCCAAGAGCAAGAGGGCAACAGACATGACCTGCTGGCCTTGTCCTCTTGCCCACTTCTGTTGTCCCCAGATCAGGAGTTGATGTGTCTACACAGTGCACCACAAAGCAGCTCCTGGTCTCCTGGATCCAGAAGCACTGGCCCTGCTGATGTGCTTCCGCACACCTCTGTCCTTAGTGTCACGGGCCATTGCAGTCGCCCCCTTGCCAGTCTTTAGTTCCTGCACTCGGGAGGCAGAGGCAGGCAGATCCCATTGAGTTCGAGGCTAGCCTGGTCTATAGAGTGAGTTCCAGGACAGCCAGGGCTACACAGAGAAACCATGTCTTGAAAAAAACAAAAAAAACCCCCAAACAAACAAACAAACAACAACAACAACCCCCCCCCAAAAAAAAAACAAAAGAAAAGAAAAGAAAAGAAAAGAAAAGAAAGAAAGAGAAAAAACCTCTTCGTCTCTCCTATCCATACCAAGAGCCACCCTGAGCCGCTCTCTCTTCACCTCAGCCTAATTTCTCATGCTAGCTATTGGGGGTGGTCTAGTCTGTATCTCTCAGAGGTGGGCAGCTCCTAGGAGACAAGGATTTGTCTGTCTTAGTCACTATGGTCTTCTAGGTCTTGGGTTCAATCCCCAGCACTGGAAAAAAACAAACTAAACAACAACAAAAATCCTACACTTTCTTTTTGTTGTTTTTTGTTTTTTGTCCTTTGGATTTGGTTTTTTTCAAGACAGGGTTTCTCTGTGTAGCCCTGGCTGTCCTGGAACTCACTCTGTAGACTGGGCTAGCCTCGAACTCAGAAATCCGCCTGCTTCTGCCTCCCAGAGTGCTGGGATTATAGGCGTGTGCCACCACCACCCAGCAATCCTATACATTTTTGAGCTGGGGTACACCTGGCCTTGGAGAACCCTCTTTAAGGAAAAAAAAAAAAAAGAATACAAATCCTCACAGTCTGGAGGCAGGCAAAGACAGAGACATAGGTTGGATGTCCAAGGCCAACCTAAGGTACATATTTAGTCTATATCTTAAAACAAAAGAAAACAACCAAAAATCAGCAAGGAGGTGGTGGCCCACATCTTTAATCCCAGCAAGCGGAAGCAGAGGCAGAGGCAGGCAGAACTCTGGGTTTCAGGCCAGCCTGGTCTACAGAGCTAGTTCCAGGACAGCCAGGGCTACACAGAGAAACCCTGTCTTGAATACCTCCCCACCAAATTATTGGGATGGAGAGATGTCTCAGTGGTTAAGATCACTGGGTATTCTTCCAGAGGACCCAGGTTCAATTCCCAGCACCCACATGGCAGCTCACAGGTGTCTATAACTCCAGTTCAAAAAAAAGACAATGCACAGAAAATAAAAATAAAATCTTTAAACAAACCAAACCCAAAAATCTGGCCAGGTATGGTAGCGCACACCTTTAGTTCCAGTACTTAGGAGACAGAGGCAGGCAGATCGCTCTGAGTTCTGAGTTCCAGGGCAGCCAGGACTACATAGAGAGACCTTGTCTTTAAAACAAACAAACAAACAAACAACAACAACAAACCCCAAACAACTGTGGGTGCAAACCCAGGATCTGAGCTGTGGAAGGCACTGCAGGGGAAGGCTCCTGAGCAGCTCAGGCTTGCTGAACATGCTGTTGAAATTCCTGCCAGACACCGTGTTTCTCCTATTTTACAGATCAGCAACCTGAAGCTTGGGACTGATGTCACCTCATGGGACCCAGGGCCATTATTACAGACAGTTGTTCCAGCCTTGTCAAAGTATGACTTTCTGTCTTGGCTGGCTCACCGAGGAAGGCAGAGGGGGACACAGTGCCATTACTGCGTGCCACCATGACGCTGATGCCTGTCTCTACAAAAGGGACGGAGAAGTCCACGATCTCTGAGCGCTCCTCATTGATGGTGAGGGAGCCGATGGCCATGTCCGCGCGCTGATAGAACACCTGGGGTGGATCGAGGAGTTGGCAAGGGAAGCGGCTCAGAGGACAGGGGCCAGCGCTGCGCTGGGCCAAGCCTGGCCCTGGGAGACAGTGACGGTGTGGGAGACAGGCTAGGAGGTCTGGTTGATGAGTGAGGAGGGGGCAGAGGACCAAGGGAAGTAAGGGAGAGAGAGAGCAGAAGCAGGAGCAGAAGAGGTCTCCTCTGCCCCACCCACGGTCCCAACAGCACTTCCTTAAGGTCTTGGGATGCAGACCTCCTGCCCCGCCCCCTTCTAGGAGTTTCACCCTCCAAAACCCCTCCCTATGCATTCTACCCTCTAGTCCCGCCCCTCCCCAGGAGACCCGCCCTCCCAGCCCTCCTCTCCATTGTCCTCTAAGGTCCCTTCTGACCGCCCCCCATAAACTGGCAGTTCTCTAGGCCCTGCCCCAAGCTTCCCGGTCCTACCCTCGGCCAGTGACCCTCCACCAGGCACAACGCCCTTACCAAGCCCGGCAGTCTCCTTTGGCCACGCCCCCTGCTCCAGGACGCCCTCCTCTTGGCCTACATCCTCAAGATTCCTCTCCCCCAGGTTCTGTCCCCTCCCGGCTTACCTCACCAATCATGCCGTTCCAGACGCCATCGATCTTCTTGCCATGCTTGCCGTTGGTAACCAGGTAGAGGTCATAGCTGAATCCGATGGTGTGTGCCAGCCTCTTGAGAATGTCAATGCAGAAACCCTTGCAGCATCTCTTCTCAGGGCGCGGAGCGTCAGGCGGAGGGCTGCGGGGAGCGACCAGGCTTGGGGAGGTTGGGGACCACTGTTAGGCTCTCCCATGAGGTCAGGGACAAGCAGCTGCCAAAACTATGGATAGTGCTTTCTTGGGAGCTGAAGCTTAAGAATGTCTTGGCTTCCCCATGTCACCCAGTGGGAGGGGCTGAGAGGCTGGGGCCTGACCCGCGTGTGCTTCCCTGCTGGATCTGGGGCTGTCACCTGTGGGTACGGTTGAGCTGGCTCCGGCAGGGGACCGAGTCTCTGATGCAAGTTCCGCTGATGGGATCTGCAGGCTCTACAATGACAAAGGGTCTCTCCTCCAGCGTGGCCACAGTGAGGTGCTGTGTGTCATCTACTGGCTGCAGGAAGCGGCCATAGCGGGACCACAGCGGGTACTTGAGGCGGAGGGTCTGCTGTTCCCAGCTGCCCACCTTGGCAAAAACAAAACAAAAACAAAACAAAACAAAAAAAAAAACCAAAACCAAAAAACACAACAGTCATACTGTCATGCTCCCTGGGAGCGTCCCAGGGTGTCCTGACTTCCTGCCCCTCCCTCAAACCAAGGATTGTGTCTACACCTGTCTCTCCTCCCTCAGACACGGGGGTCCTGACCCATAGCCCTCCTCCCTTCGACCCAGGGGTCCAGGTTCTCTCCTACAGATGCCTGGGGTCTGGTTGGCCACTCACCACTTCCCACGTCCTGTCTCTGGTGAGGGAGATGACCACCAGTGACGGGTTCACCAGAAAGCCATCCTCATTGAAGGAGTAGTCTCGGTTATCCCAGGTGATGTTCATGAAGTACCTGCCCAGGAGAAAGGAAGGGAGGGGGCCACACGAGGACCTGGGTTGGGTCCCTTGGTTGCTGAGGACTGAGCCTCTTTTCTGTTGACCATCCCCAGTCTTCCTGAGTTCTCCCCTTAGTTACCAGAACCCCCGGGACCAGGTCCCATGCTCTCAGCTTGGTGCTAATACCTCAGAGTCAATCTATGGCATGGTTTTGCCTGTCTGAAGCCCCCTATCCATGGGAAAGGTGTCATGCCTCCAGGCCTTTGAAGGGCCGAGTTGTACTAAAAATCCCTGTCTTTTATCTTGACCAGTCTGATAAGCTGTGAACACTCATCCCTTCTCCCGGGATGAAGGAGAGGGCTACTCTGGGTCCCTAACTATCTCACTGTAGTAGAGCCCAAGCCTCCTCCTGCACCCAGCCTATCAGTGTGCAATCCCATCCTTCTTTCCCCACCTCCCCTCCACTAGCTAGCTACACTAGCTAGCTACGGCCCTCCCGGACCCTCCCTGGGCCTCCTGCCTGGCTTACCAGTCTGTATCCCATCCCAGAGGAGCTGTCTATACCTACATCTGATTCTGTGTCTGCCTCCCCTCCTCAGGACCTGCCTTTGGCTCACAGAATCCCAGAACAGAGTCTAAGCTGTCCAACCACGCACACCGGGCCTCAGTCTCTCCCTCATCAGGCCTGTGCTACGGCAGCCCTGTGCTTGCCTATGGTTGGTTGGTTTGTTTGTCCTCCAGTCTTTCTGTAGGCTTTGATCATGCCTGGAATGGGCGTTCTCCATGTCTGGTGAACTTGCTGAGCACCCTGAGATTGAAGCTGGCCTGAAGGAAGGCGCTGCCTGCGTCCCCTTTGGGCCATTCCCACCCACAGAGATGGCCGCAGCCCCATGGCTCTGAGGCCTTGCTCCCTCCCTCTCTGTACTCAGGTCTTCCAGCACTCAGCTCCATCTGTGAACATTGATTGTAAAGGTGTGTGTGTGTGTGTGTGTGTGTGTGTGTGTGTGAGCTATACAATATGGCAATATGGGTGTTGGAAACCCAACCTGTGCCCTCTGCAAGAACAGCAAAGGCTCCTAACTGCTGCGCCATGTCTCCAGCTTCTCCCCTACCTACATTATTTTAGCCTCTGGTGTCACCTAACCCCCTGGGCTTTTTTGTCTCCCATCCCCCATCTTATTTTCGTCTCAGAGGCTAACACCTGTGGACAGTTCTTTCTTCTCTGGCCTGTACATTGCTTGTTCCCCTCCATTCCTCCCCCTCATTAGACTGTCAGCTCTATGAGAGGAGGAATTTATTGAATTTCTTTTCCAGTTTTTTGACTCAGGGTCTCATTATATAGCTCTGGCTAGCCTGGAACTCACTATGTAGACCAGGTTGGTCTTGAACTCATAGAGTTCTGTTTGAGTGCTGGGATTAGAGGAGTATACTACAACACCCAACTTTGATCCTTTTGTGCCTAGAGCAGTACTTGGCACATAGATTCTCAGCACATGTTTTTCAGGGAATGAACTTTGGCCAGCAGTTCATCCTTGAGCCTCAGTTTAGGATCCTGTCCTCCAGGAAGCCTCCCCCACACTGGGAGGCTGATTGTCACCAACCAGGCTCCCCTTGGGGTGCTCTTTTACAGTGAGACCTGTAGGCGCTAAGACTATGAGGATTAAGATCTGAACAGTGGCTGGGGAAAGTGAGCCCAAGGGGAGAGAGAATAGAGTCAGAGACGAAATCGGGAGATGAAAGAGTCGATGGCCAGTACTTGGCCTCAATTTCTGGAGTCTGTTCAGTGCATGTTTATATTTCCAATGAAGCCTCTTTCTCCTGGGAAAATTTAAACGAGACGGCTTTTTTGCAACCAAAAACTGGCCTGGTTGGGCAGGATTCCTCCCCCACCTTCCCCAAGGCTGCTGCTATCTCCGTTACTGCAAGCCTCACACTGTGAGGCCATTATTCCCATCCCTGTATGTCACCTCTTTAGGTCCTTGCATTCTTTGAAGAAATCTGTGGTCTTATTCAGCCCTGTGTTTCCAGGGCCCAGCGTGAGCCCTGGTTCCTAGCAGGGGCTCGGTATTTAGGAACACAGGATGCTTTTCTCACCCTCTTGTTCTGGGGTCCTGATTCCCAGCTCGGTTGTCCGTTCTCTCTGCTCAGTTCCTCTTCTGCACCCACCACCTCCTCCCAGACTCAGCCCTTCTGCTGCAGTCCCGGCGGTGTGCTGTGTCCCCACTCCCAACACTTTACCTGCTAGAGATGCTGTGACACTGTTTCCTCCCAACATCACAGGGTGTAATCTGGACCCATGGTCACAACAAGGGCGCCAGGCTCCTAGGCAGCCCATGCAGGGGTGGGACTACAATATCTAACCATCAGTCAGCACAGGCACTATCCAGCCAGAGCGTGAGCCTACCCAATCAGCAAAGTGTCTAACTAACCAAAAATGATGTGCCCTGTACAACCAGTGTGTCAGTTCTGGCCAGGTGACAATCCATGTCATTTAAAGGTGCCTGCTGTCTGCTACGGCTGGCCCCTTCCCTAGACAAGGCTCATTGTGCCATGCCTACAGCCCCGCTTCTACTGTGCAGAGGAGGAAAACACTGAATTACCTCACGGAACCCCAGTTTCCTGACAACCAAGACTGCCAGACGCTCATCTCTGGGCTGTCATGTGACAGAGAAACAAACTTGATCTTTGGGTCTTGTCATCACTGAGACTCATCTCAAGGTGAGTTATTTTATCCAGCCTAAGATGCTATCAATTGTCACTGTTTTTTACAAAACAAACAAGCAAACAAACCCAGAAGCTCTGCCAATTCAAACATAGTAACTGATGAGATATTTTGACTTCAAAGGTGTGTGCCTGCCGCGCGCGTGCGTGTAATATTTTTCTGTGGTGTGTTTGTGTAATATTTTTGTCTTAGACATTTTAGCCTAGTCACCTGCCTCCATCTCCAGAGTGCTGCTGAGATGGCAAGTCTACACTGCCACAATGAACTAAAATTATACGTTTCTGCTTTGCTTTGCTTTATTTATTTGAGGCAGGGTCTCATGCAGCCCAGGCTAGCCTCCACCTTGCTATACATACAAGGATGACCCTGAGCGACTGAGTCTCCTGCCTGCACTCCTAAAGACCCTGGGATTAAAGTCTCATCACCAGGCTCAGTCTTAAGTTTACATATCCTGAAGTCATGAAATAGTGATGACAAACTCTGTATATTAGGTGTTTTCCTGATGACCTGGCTGAACCCCAGCTAGGAGACCCAGCTGCACCAGTTTACAGAAAAGGCAATCAGAGCCTGGCTGAGCTCCATCCCAGCTCGTGACCCAGTACTCCAAGGATTCCCTCCAATCACCTGTGCAGACTCTCCCCGCGGTGGGTGCGATTCTGGGCTCGGCAGTCATGGCCCAGCTCAGGCAGGAAGCCATAGTCTCGCAGCAGGGCCTGGGCGCCTCTGGCCACCACCGCCACACCAGCAGCCACTCGACGTGCCAAGTCGTCACGCCAGCCAGCAGAGCGCACTGCAAACAGCCCGGCAGGCAGTGGGGCACCTCCTGGCAGAAGAAGGGGCTCCCCAGGGACCCCGGATCCCCCACCTCCGGCCAACTGGGGTCCCACCATGAACCAGACGTAGCCAGGCCCAGTGAGACCAGCCTCTTCTGCGGCCCGGAAAACAGGCTCTGCCTCCTCGCGGGCGCAGAAGAGCAGGCGGATCTGCGCACTGACACTCCGGAGCTGTGCACCCAGGACAGCCTCACCCGCCCCGGGGTCCAGTGTCAGCGCTCCTCGATGTTCCCAGCCCACCAGACTGCCGTCAGTCAGCACCTCGATGTAGGACAAGAAGGCCCGATGGCCTGGGGCACGCGTGGTCACTGCCACAAAAGATGTCCAGTCGTACTCTTCCAGCACCTCAAAAATGACCTGCAGCTGTTGCTCTGTGGAGGAGCCAAGCTGCAGGAAGGTGGAGCCCTTCTCCTGTGGGAACAGGGAGGACCAGTAAATGGACCATAGTTGCTTGAGCCAGTGACACCACAGCTTCTCCTATGGCTGCTCACCAGGCCTGGCTCCTTTTCCTTCCACAGCACTGGTTTTCTCTGGGTCATGTTTAGCCACATAACTGAGTTCTTTCAGGTTCACCTAAAAAACCCCTCAACTTTTTACTCTCCTGTCTGAGGGCAGCTATAGAGACCCAGAGGACCTAATGTCTCACAGTCACAGGAGGGATGCAGCCTGTGCCACTCAGCATGTGGAAGAAGGCTACCTCCAGTCAGGACTTCCTATTTGGATTTTGTATGAACTAGAAACTTATGGGGTGAGCGCTGAGGTTTGAGGGTTTATTCATGTGATATCACCACCATGAATTCATCCCATGTCTTCCCACAGTTCACGATGTACAGTTGCAAAGAACAAGACTATAATTCCCAGCATGCAGTGGAGTGATGGCCCTTTAATTTCCCTCCTGACCCCATGTCCCCCATTTCTGTCTCTCTTACTGGCCTCTGCTCGTCAGACAGAACCCTATATAAATATAAGAGTTTTTTGTTTTTGTTTTTTGTTTTTTTTTTTTTAACGATGTTCTCTTTCCTTTTCTGTTCCCTCTGTCACTTAGATCCATGGGCTTAAATATTGTCTCCAGCACTATGCAGCACGATAACCACTAGCCACGTGTAGCTATTCAAATTAAAATTAAATAAAACTGAAAAAAATATAGTTCCTCAGCTGCGCCGTGCAAGTGCCCGCCAGCCACCTGTGGCGTCGCAGCTGCCTGCTGGATGGAGCAGGCACTGTCCATCTTCACCACGGCAGGCAGGCGGCAGGCGGTCAGTGGGATGTGCCCAAGGCTCGTCTTATCTTTGGTTACAACCACTCCTGTGAGCTTCAGACAAACCAATCCCACTTTCTAGTCTCCATCCCCAAGCCAGGATTTCCACAAGTATCTCACGAACCAGCATGTCAAAAGCAATTTCCTGACTCTCTTCAACCCTTCTCCTCTTTAGAGCAGAACCAGGCAACCTCCCTTCCATCCCTCCTCCCTCCATCCCTCCTCCCTCCATCCCTCCTCCCTCTTTCTAAGATCTCATATAACATTAGATAAAACAGAAAATGACCCTGAACTTCTGCTCCTCCTGTCCCCTCTGGAGTGCTGGGCTTACAGGTACGCACTGCTACACCAGTTCACATGGAGGTGGGACCCAGGACCTTCATGCGAGGCAAGCACTCTAGCGGCTAGTGTACAGCCCCATGCAAGCACCTCCAACAGCTCCCCGCTGTGTGCTCTACCCTGACGGGCGCCTGCACCCCAACTCCCCGCCCGCCCTCGCCGGCGCTCTAGCCTAGACATCTGCAGCTCTCTGGCACACATCTCAACCCTGCTCGTGTCTTTTAGTTTGTTCTCCAAACAGCAACCAAAGGGATCATTTCGGAATATAAACTGGAACACATCTCTTCTCAACTGAAAACCTTCCAATAATTCTACTCTAGAATTAAAACCCAGGCGCAGCACCCTACGTGAACCAAGCCTCGGCGCCTGCCTGGGCGCCTCTGCATTTCCAGCTTTTCATGGGCTGCAGCCACTCTGCCTTGTTCTGTTTTCATACTTAATGCTTCTTCCAAGCCTTGCCCTCAGCAGCTGTCCCCCGCGGGGACACACTGCCCAGCTCCTCCATGCTTAGCTACCCCTTAGCATCCTCCTCCGGGGCCCATGCAGACACCACCTCCTCTGGAGACCTCCTGATTACCATCCATTGGAGCCTTAGCCTCAGTCATTCCTGCTTTCCCTGCAGGCAGATTTCAGTCTCCATTACTTAGTTTGTCTCTCTCATTAGAGCACATGTCCCATATGAGCAGACCTCCTCCAACTCAGTTTTATAACCCCGAACCTAACTAAACAGGCCCCATGCCTCACAAGCCTTCCTGCAACTACATGCCAGCAGCAATCAGAATTTCTCCTTTGGCATATGCCAGTGGTTTAGTGCTGGGTACAAGACAGTTGTCCTGAAAAGAGGGGCCTTCCTAGCATGCAGTGGAGACTCACAGAAGACCTCACCCCTCAGCGGGGATGACTGTGAACAGACCAGGTCTTGGCATCCATTGTAGCCCAGCTGGGTCAGCAAGAATAACACTTTCTCCCACCCAAGGGCAGTGAAGGAACTCTACGTGTCCCTGAAGGTGACAGACTACACAGAGAGTGGGTAGCAATTTTTAGTGGGGACACAGTCACCAGCAATGGAACCACAAGGGACCGTGTATGCTAGCATTCTATGGAGGCAGCAGCCAGACCTCCAAATCTGTCTACAAATCTAGCCAAGAACAAGGAAGCCAGATAGAGGTCTTTCCCAGAATGTATTGGACAGACCTGAAGGCCTGGGATGCAATGGTGCTCTGGGAACAAGGCCATAGGCCTTCCTAGCTGGCAACCGGCTGGTTTAGGTTCCATCCACCCAGACGGCCCCATCCTTCAGCCAATCCCACTTCTAGGTTTCACTTCCACATCTAGTACATCTGTTCTCAGGCTTCAGCTTGCTTGGTCTGCAAACTAGGATTAATCCACGGCTCCTCTTTGGTACCGAAAGCCTACCACACCCACTGTCCCCACCCGGGCCTCTGGAGGCGGTCTCTTTCCAGGCTACCACCAGAACCAGTCTCTCCCAACTCCACTTCCGGTTTCTGGTTTTCTCTGGGTCCAAGATCCTCCTTTCCACACCTTTACAGTTTGACAAGCTCATTCTCAAATCCCACTCCAAGGGCCTACTTCCTCTCTCAGCAAAGTCCTCTCATTACATTGCTTGGAGTGGGTCTACCCTCAGCCTTCTCCACTAGATTCCTCCCTCTCTCCTTCCTTGAGCATTAGCGGGGTCCTTGCGCTTGGCCTGCCTTTCATCAGCCCGCCTCTCAGAATCCATGGCTCTGCTCTCATTCCTAGACCTCTAGGCTTCAGGTCTCCAGCTGAGCCGCCCACCATGGCCTCCTTCAGTACCTAATTCTCTTCTCCCATGGTCCCTGTCTCTGCCTTCCTGGACACCCTGGACACGGCTTCTTCACTAGACTCCACCTCCTTCTGAACCCCATCCCTTTCCAACTTACTCTTCCTCTCATTGGTCCAAGATCCATAACTCTAGTTTCTGACCCTGCCGTCACAAAATCTCTCTGTTCTGCCATTGGTTTTTCCGCAGTCCTCACTGTAACCCACTTCCTTCCTTATTATTGATCTGATCCTTGTAGGTGACCCCTGAAAGGTGCTGTGAACCCTATAGAGCACATCTCTTCAAGTCAGGTTCCTCACAATATAGACTTGACTCTTAACCAACAGGAAACTGACCAATGGACGGCTCCACCCCTTAGTTACTGCCTCCGCCCTTATAACCCGCCAAAATCTTGATAAAGCCCGCCTCCAAGCTATCATAGGTCCCGCCTCTCAAAGTTGCTCCCTTCAGCCTACGCAGGCACTGCCCCTCGACGAACCTCCCGCCCCATGTCAATCAAAACTATGTCCGATCCCGGACCCCCGAGCCGCAAGGCCCCGCCCCCGAGCCGCAAGACCCCGCCCCCGAGGCAGCCCGTCCCCCGCGGTCGCGCGCACCTTGGGTGTGAGCACGAGCGCGGCGCCGCCGTGCACGGCCACGATGGGCAGCGAGGTCTGCGCCGACAGGAAGTCGAGAATGGGCGCGACGGCGGGCGCGCGCGAGTCGTCCTCGAACACCACGCCGTGCACGCGCAGCCCCGACAGCAGGTCGCAGAGCTGCAGCACTAGGCTGCGAGGGTCGGAGCCGTTGAGCACCAACGCCACGGGCCGTACGTCCAGGCCGGGACTGCGCACTGCCGCCGCCACGGCCGGGCCCAAGCGCGCCGCCTCGGCCGCGTACGCCGGGCCCGAGAAGACCAGCGCCACGTTGAGCGGCCGCGCCCCGCCCGTGCCCCCGCCGGCCGCGCCCGGCCCCGGCACCTCCTCCGGGAACGGGCTGGCGCACGCCAGCGCCAGCAGCAACAGCATCTTAGCGGGGCCCCGAGGGCCGCGGGGGCCACCGGCGCCGCGCATCGCCTGCGGGCCCCGCCGGGCGGCCTCTGCGTGGACGGGAGGCGAGGGCAGAGCCCGAGGGGAGACACGGGAGAGACGGGGCGAAAGGGGAAGGTTGGGTGATGGAGAGAGGGAGGGGACGACACGGAGGGAGACAGAGATGAGGGACAGAGATAAGGGAGAACGAGACAGGGAGGAGACAGAGATAGGGAAGGTGACAGAGACAGAGAGTGAGGGAGACGCACAGTCAGGATGAGAGGGGAAAGTTGGGTAAGAGAAGGAGCCGCGGCAGAAGCAGAGAGAAACAAATGAAGAGCGAGAGACAGGAAGAAATGGAGAGACAGAGGGGGCAAGAGGCAGGAGAGAGACACACACAGACCAGAGATAAGAAGAGACAGCGGGAAAGGCAGTGGAGGGAGTGGAAGGGAAAGATGGAACCCAAATAGAGGGAGGGGTGGGGGTGAAATGGAGGAATGGAATGTGGGAACCAGGAGGCACAAAGGCGGGAGGGGGTGAGTAATGGGGTCAGGGAAGATACAGAGGTAAGGGGTGGGGGGAGAAGGCAGGGATGGAAGGGACAGTGATCGTACAGATGGGAAAGAGACCCAGAGATGGGACAAAAACCAGGAACAGAACCAGAGTGCGAGCCAAGGAGAGGGGGACAGCCAGCGAGAGATGGCCAAGGAGAGGGAAAGTGAAGGGAGAAGGAAGGCGAGGCTCCCAGGGACACAGACCCAGGAGGGCATGCACGGCAGGGAATGGTGGTGAGGCAAGGAGAGATGCAGAGATACAGGGAGGCAGAGAGGTGAGAAAGTTGGGGGAATAGAAAGCAAGGCAGGGACCCACAGCCACCCAGAGTCAGGCACACACCAACCTCAGGAAGAAGGAGTGGAGACGGAGAGAGGCAGGCAGAGCAAATGGAATACAGAGAAGACAGAAATAGCGAGGGAGGCAAAGCCCCAGACCCCCACCCGGGAGGTGCCCAGCACACATGAAAGCAAGGCAGAGCCAGGTGGCGCAGGGCATGGAAAGAAAGGGGCGAAAGTAAAGGGGAGACGGGAGAGGGAAAGGGGTCAGGTGTGTGGGGGAGAGAGAAGGGAGAAATTAGTTGGGTATCCAAGGAGAGAAAATACCCACCACCCCAAGCCATTCTTAGCCCCTCCTCCTGTCCCTGCCCCCTCATTTCATTCTTGATGAAACTGAGTCACAGGCCAGTCTTGGGGTTGGGGGCACAGCTGTGGAGAGCTGAGGGGGGGGGGGCTGTCCCTGGCTTCCAGCCCAGAGCAATTTAGTAAATTAAAGGAAGAAGAACGTTGCCTCCAGTGGCCCCTGTTGAATACTAGTTGCCTGCGGTGGATGGGCTAGGATCCCAGGCTTCTGGGTACTAGGTCTGAGGAGGAGCCCCGGGGGCCTGATCTCTGCTCCCATAATGCTCCAAGGGCCTGCACTGGGGGCTTCCTGAATGGGCCAGGGTCCAGACACAGAGGGTTCTCTCCTGGCTGTCAGTCTCCTGTCTGGTTGCCATGGTAGCACAGGCCGGTCCACTCTAGACAGCAAGGGTTGGGGCAAAGGCCCACACCCCCTCCACTGGCTCGAAACCTCATCTTCCAAATCATTACCCCTCCTTTCTGGAGGTCCTGGGCCGCTGTCTCCCTAGGGAAGGGGGTGCCCCCTCCTGCAGGCCATACCTCCTCCTGTCCCTCCTCTCCATTGCCTTTCCTTCTCAAGCAGCTGGCTCAGTCCCTGCTCAGAATAGCCCCCCTTTCTCCCCAAAATAACGCACAGCTGTGGCCTGGCCCCCGCGGGGTTAACACTGGTTCTCTCCCTTCCTGGTGACTGCTCAGCCATCAGCCCCCTCCTCCTCTTCTCAGACCCTGGCCTCTGCTTTTTTGGGGGTCCAAGGTCCTTGTCACTGTGAGGCCTAGGAGGGCAGCCTCAGCCCCACCCCTGTCAGGAGGCAGTTTTTTCACATAAAGGGTTCTTGAGGGCAACCTTTCTACCATCTTGTACCCTATTATCAGTCCTCAGAAAACAAAGTCCCCAGAGCTCACATCAGGGTTGGCAAAGTCCACCCCGACCTCCACCCTGTGAGTTTGGCCTTCTGTTTCCATCCTACAGGGGCCTCAGCGGCACCCCAGCCCGCTCCGTCAGGAGTGCTCGCCCTTCCTGAATTCCTGACTGAACTTGGCCTGTCGGCTACCCGCCTCACCCAGCACTGCAGTCCACTCATGTGGTTCTCAGGGCCCGGGCATGCTGGCCTCATCCTGTCCCAACACCTGCGAGTCTTGGTTTCCGTCTTGTTCTCCTTTAAGGAGCCCCCCCTTTGCCTCAGACCCCATCAGTCCCAACATCCTTCCAGCTCATTAGCTCTGGCCTTCCCAGGTGTTTCCCTCCTATCTTGTCCATGGTGTAAGGAGGAAGGGGGTCTCTGTGTCTCCATTGTCCCCTAATCCATCATGGGAATGGGGAGAAGCTTTGATCGACAGACAGCTCCCCCTCATTGTGCTGCAGAGAGCTCCCTGTCCCCCCACCTCACTCACACAGACACACACACACAGACACACACACATCCCCATCCCAATTCTGGAAGGGCATTCCAGAACCTTGAGGAAGGGGTGGCTGCTTGGGCCCGGGTGCCGGTCACTGGACGCCCTCAAGGTCCTTGGCAGGGGTATTAATAGCAGACTCATAGCTCTGAGGTGGGAGGGGAGAGCGAGAGGAGAGAGGGATAGCCAGGCATGGGAAGACTGAAGCAGGGAGGGGTGTAGAGAAGGTGAGGTGGAGAGACCGACAGAGGTGGGATTCAGCTATGCACAGCTGGGGACGGGAGAACGTGTCAGAGGAATCGGAGGCTTGGGTGGCTTTGAGGTGTAGAAACCCAGGAAAGGGGCAGTGAGAGAGGGAGAGAGCGCGCTCAAGCAGATGGAAGGCAGCCCCTGAGGGACAGGGGCAGAGACATTTGGTTTGCCTGCATTCAAACCCCTTCCCTCCTTGAGGTCCCCGGCCAACTTTCCCTGCCCTAGATTGGAGGGGCCACATCCCCACCCCCCACCCCTGCATCCCCTGCCCCAGCCTTACCTTTTCATGACCCTGTTCTTTGGGGGAAATTGCTGGGGGGCCAGGACCGGAACCAGCGTCCAGAGACCCAAAGATTCCGTGGAGTATTGGGGAGCTGGTTGGGGGCCAGGCCCAGGGCGGCAGCGGAGGCAGCAGCAGCAGAAGCAGCAGTGGCGGCGGCGGCAGCAGCGGCAGCGCAGGCAGCAGTGGCGGGGACCTTTTGCCTGTCCCGGCTCTGTCCCTCCTCTTCTTGGTCCTGCCCTGCCCTGTCCCCCAAGGTTGCGGCCACCAGACTAGGCAAGGATGAGGCTACACATGTTGCTCTGGAAGTTGGGCCCCGGACATTGCGGAGGCTGTCGGGGTGTCCTCTTGCGGCCTGACCCCATGGGGATCCCCCTCCACCCACCTGGGGTGCCCCCCTCTGCCAGCTTCAGTCCGGGCTCCTCCCCTGGCTGGCGTGTCCCATCACCTCTTCCTAGTTATCGACACCCCCTTTGTGCTCTCAGCACCCCTCCCTTGTCTCTGTCTGTCTGGGTCACCTCTGAAGCCAGAGGCTCATGTGTATGTTTTATAAGGAGCGTGAGGCTGCCGATCAGGGGAACCGCTTGCCCATTCCTTGCTTGGCCACCTCCAGAACCTCCCCCCCTTTAGTGCCCCCACTCTCAAGCACAGGCAGAAACACACATGCAGATGCTCACACACAGAAGCTCACTTCCCCGGGATTCCCCCTCAACACCCCCGGAGCTTGATGAGGGAGACACACACACACACACACACACACACACACACACACACACGCTTGCGCAGGGCCCCAACATGGGCGTGTTGTCGCTGCTCTCAGTGGCTGTTTGGACAGACAGGAGGACACAGGCATCCGGGGACACACAGACACTCGGCTGGATGCAGGCAGGAGGCACAGAACCCAGGTGCACACCATCCAACCAGGTTTGGGGGCTCAGGGAACCAATTGGGGGCCGTGAGGTGCAGGCAGGAGGCTCAGGGTCGGTCCAGACAGACAGACCCCTCCTCCTTCAGCTACCGCCGCTGCAGCCCTTACAGACACACCCCCCCACCAGCTAGCCTGACACCAAGACACATCCTCACCTAGCAGATGGCTGGAGCACGAGAGACCCCTGGGGGCCAGGCGGACCCACCCAGGTTGACACCCCTCAACAGGGCGCTGCTGGCCGAGGAGGCTGCGGGCGCAGGCGGAGGGTGGCTGGTAGCAACGGCGGCGGCAGCAGCGGCCGCGGCTTGCAGGAGCCAGAGCGGGAGGGACTCGCACACTCGCTGTTCTCGCACACTCACTCAGGATGCTATTAACATTCAGTCCCCGTCCCTCCCTGCTAGGAGACCCACAGCCCCCCTTCTTGGCTTCCCTAGGGACCCCTCCTCCCATTAGGTTTGAGGGGGGGGCAGCCCTTACCCGATTTTGAAGCCTCTGTTTTCCTCATGGGACATGGGACTGAGGGGCTGCGACGAAATAGGAAGCAGAGGTAGGTGGACAAGGACACTGCCTGGTACGGACAGTTTGAGACCTAGAGAGAGGGCTGGGGGTCACTGCCCTTGCCCCTTCCCTCTTCTGCACTTGAGCATCTGCTGTACTAAGACCCAGCCTGTGAGTTGTATGGCCGAGGAGACAGGGTGCATGCTGTTATCTTGGAATAGGCGTCTAGACGCCAAGTCCCTTATCCCCTGGACCCAGCCAGATGTCCCTTATACCCAAGAGGCTAGACCCTAGTTCTTCTCCCCTAGACTGATGGGGCTGGATCCCAGTCCTCCTCCCTCAGACCTACATGTCCAGGCTCGGCCCTTCTCTCTCAGGCCTAGGTGCCCACACTCTGGCACTATCTCCTGGGGTTTAGATCCCAGCTATCCTCCCTCCAAAGCAGGGGTCCATACGCTCCCTGGATTCCAGATGGTGAATCTCCTGTTTCAGATTCCAAGGCCCTGTTGTCTCAGAACCAGGATTTTAGAGAACTGTCCTTTCTCAGACGACAGGTTCCCCTTTGTCCTTCTCCCTCATACCCGGGGGCCAGATCTTGAGCAAGTGCTTCACTGAGGGACCACCTGATCAGTGAGGGACTAGTCTCTTACGGCAGTGAGTACTCAATTCCCTGGAGGAAAACTGCCTCCTTTGTCACAGACACAGTAATCTTAAACCACAACCCTACCTTTGAGGTTCCCGAGGCCCCATAAAGTCGCCAGTCCATCTTGCCTCTGGTAGGACGGTCCTTAGTGTCTGTACATTGAGAGGAGTGTGCTTCTGGACTCCTGGGTCCCTGAGAATGGAGGCTGGAGGGGGGTAGGGAGGAGGAGGGGGGAGGAGAGGGGGGAATATGAATGTGTAGAGGGGCTGGGACCTAGGCCTATAGCACGAGTATAGACTTCTCCCCTTATGCTCACAGTTGGAGCCCTACTTCTTGTGCCCTAAGATCTGGTGGGGACACGTCATGATGACTATTTCTGAAAGAGCCAGGACCTGACATTTTGGGTCTTAGAAGAAGGATGGGGTTATGGGTGAAGGTTCACAGGTCAGAATGTTGAGCAATGAAATGATTGTTGGGGATAGGAGTTTAGATGCAGCAGGCTCCGTCTGGATCCCCTGCTGTGCAGCAGTGGGGCCTGGGTCTTCTCACTGAATTGGGACTAGAGATCACAGACAAAGCCACAGGTCTACCCTCTTAATCTCCGGGATTATTGTTGTTGTTGTTGTTGTTACTATTAGTATTAGTGTTAATAATTTGGAGTTCTGGGCCTGGACCTGGGGGTCCCTCTGTTTCATCCTCCCAGTACTAAGATTACAGGCTGCACCATCGCCCAAGGCAGCGCTAGGATCTTTAGATTCAGAACTCAAACTCCAGGACTCCTGCTTAAGGGCAGAGGTGAGGCGGACTCTCTCCAGTTCCTTGCTAAAGAGAAGGAACCCGGGGATGTGGGACCCGAAAGACCCTTCCATCAGTTAGTAGAAGGCTGAGGAAAGCGTATTCGATACAACTCTGCAAGGCAGGTGGCAGGCGCCAGAGGGCGCCAGTCAGTCAACCCGCCCTTGGGGTGGCGCTCCAGTCCAGGCTCCTCCCTTCCCACCTCGGCCCTCCTCCCTTTTCTCCCAGCCAGCTTTACCACCAGCTCCGGCCTCGGCTCACCTTCCAGAGCCCCTTCCCCGGAGCTGAACTACCGAAGGGTTTCTCTCCCGCCCTCAACCCAGCAGCACCGCAGCTCCGGGGCAGCCCGGCCGGCCAGCCTCCCCCCAGCTCAGCCCTGCCCGAGTCCCCCAGTCATGAACCTCTTCCGATTCCTGGGAGACCTCTCCCACCTCCTAGCTATCATCTTGTTACTGCTCAAAATCTGGAAGTCCCGATCGTGTGCGGGTGAGAGCCGCCCCCGCGGAGAGGGGGCGGGAGCGGGCCGCCCTGGGGCACCGGGAAGGCTGGAGCTCCGCAGGTCAGAATCCTCCCGGACTGCCTGCTGGGGATCACTCTTTTAGTTCTAGGGTCACCAGGGGGTCAGCTGCTTTCCCTAGACTAAGGGGGACACATAGTTTGGTGGGGGTGGCTTCGGGCGCTCAGTTCCTCCTTCTGCAGCACCCTTTGGGACAGCTATGGGTGTTCCGGGGCAGGGAACCAGGAGCCATGGCAGGCGGGGAGGTGGCTGGGAGTTGGTGACGTGGACTGTGGAAGGCCAGGAAGGGAGCGGGAGGAAGGTGACCGACTGGGAGACTGAAGTCAGGCAGGACTCTCCCTAGGTCCCAATGTAGGTCTAGACTGTCAGGGGAACCTGAAGGAGACAGAAGTACCGGTGAGGCCTAGCCTGGGATGGAGCCTCGGTCTGTAGTATTTTTGGGGCCGGCTGCCCCCTGGCTGTGGATGGTGGGAAAGGACCGTGCTCAGGCTTAAAGGCCTTTGGGGACCGCTGTGTTCTAGAGCTCCAGCGGGCTGGCCCAGGCGCTGCACGTTAGTTTATTATTGCCCAAGTAGCCCACCTCCAGCTCCCTCCTCCCTGCCCCTCATTCTCTGTCCCAACCAGGCATTTCAGGGAAGAGCCAAGTCCTGTTTGCTGTGGTGTTCACTGCCCGATATCTGGACCTGTTCACCAACTACATTTCACTCTACAACACCTGCATGAAGGTAGAGTTGCAGTCAATCCCTCCTCCCCCTGGCAGGGTTCCAGGCAGGGACCAGGGAGGACTCACTGAAGAGGCCTGGGCCTAGACATATGGTCTGAGGGAGGTGGGCTGGGGACATGATTTCTCACTCACGACCCTGGCCTGCCTGTGAGCTGAGGTGGCCTGTTACCCTCTTGTTAGGTGGTCTACATAGCTTGTTCCTTTACCACGGTCTGGATGATCTACAGCAAGTTCAAAGCTACTTATGATGGCAACCACGACACGTTCCGGGTGGAGTTCCTTGTGGTTCCTACTGCTATTTTGGCGTTCCTGGTCAACCATGACTTCACCCCTCTGGAGGTAGGGTTCTGCTGGGACTGTGTAGTGGCTGACAGCAGGTCACTCAGAAGGTACACGCACAGCCTAGGTTCGTGGTGGCAGACACTGTCAACAGTCACCGCACTGCATCCCGTGTGCTGCTCCGAGCAGCTGATGTCTGCTGGAGAGCGTGGCACCCCTTAAGTCGTCTCAGTGTCCAAGGACACCTAGTCCAGGAAGAACTGGGCTGATGAAGGTTAGGAACGGCAAGCAGGGTCGGGCGGGAATTTACATCCCACTTGAATTTACATCCCAGATCCACACCATAGTTTTCATTGCTTTTTTCCTCCCCAGAAGTGTTGGAGAGAAAGGCTAGGGCCTTGTGCACGCGAGGCCAGTGTTTTGTTCTCGAGCTGCTGTCAGTCATTGGTTTTCTGAGATAGGGGCTGGCCTAGAACTTACAATCCCCTTGCTTCACTGCCTGGATTAGAGCTGTATGTCCCCTCCCCTGATTGGGAGCGCCTATTTCTACTATAATGACTTCAGCCTGTGACTTGTCTTTTCTTTGCCTCAGTTTCCCCATTGTAAAATGGATCATGAGAGGGTTACTGAGTTCAGGGTTGCCTGTTGGTTATATGCAGAGACTCTGGAGCTGAGTACAGGGATAGGAAGCTTGCTTATTCAACTGGAAAATGGTGGGGCTGTGGACCAGTGTACACCTGGGTTTTTTGTAAAATGGGGAAACAAGGGGCTGGAGAGATGGCTTAGCCATTAAAGGTTAACAGCAGCTAAAAGGACACACTACCAAAAGGTCAAGATGAAGTCATCCCTGCCTCTTAGCATCCTTCTGTAGGAACCCAGGCTCTGCGCACCACTGAGCCCTCCAACCCTTGGGGAAGGACCAATCAGCATTTGCTGAGGGCCTGGCTAGTCTGTGGATGCTACTTCCACCTCCAGGTGGTGGTGGTGGTGGTGGTGGTGGTGGTGGTGGTGGTGGTGGTTTGGGTTTTAACCCTTTGGTGGTTTGGTCGGGTCTGTATGTGTTGAGCTCATGCCTCACGGACTGGCAGGAATCATTGGCTGGTACTCCTTCCCTTTGTAGCCCACTCCCGTCTTACAGGGAGCCAGCCCGGGGTGGTCAGATGTGAGAAGGTTTTCAACAGAAGCTCAAGTTTGGGAGTCCTCAGACAAGATCTAGCTTTTTAATGTTTTAGCCACATATTCAAGATACAGTTTTTGGTTTTTTTTTCCTGAGACATTGTTTCTCTTGTGTAGCCCTGGCTGTCCTGGAACTCACTCTGTAGATCAGGCTGGCCTCAAACTCAGAAATCTGCCTGCCTCTGCCTCCCAAGTGCTGGGATTAAAGGCATACACTACCACACCAGGAGAAAAGTTTTCAATTAGCAATAATTGCACCTTGGATAAACTTCCTTGGCTATGATATTGTCACTGTGCAAAGCTCAAAATGTATGAGTAAAAGCACTGTGCAGGCTGCAGTCAACATAGGCCCATGGGCCCCTAAAGTACCAGAGGGAGGGGGGCTGTTGTGCTGGGAGCCCAGCTAGACCCTGACTGCAAATGTGCCACGACTGCACTGCACGGGCATTACCTAACCCACTGATTTATTCCCAACCACAGCTGAGTTGGGATTACTGGACTCATTTTCCAGTCTCCAGTTAGGAGACTGATTGAGGTAGAATAGGCAGAAAGGGTGACTGTCTTCTGTTCTCTGAGTCTATGTTAGTAAATAGTACATTCTAAGAGGAGAAAATAACTTTTAAGACAAGATTTTGCTGTATGGGCCAGAATGGCCATCAGTTTAAACTAATACTCTTGCTTGAGCCCCCCAGAGCTGGTATTGCAAGCCTGCACCACCATAGCTCTCTAGGCGCCTGTCTTTAATCTGGGGCGGAAGCAGGGAGATCTCAGTGAGTTCTGGGCCACCAAGAATACATAGTGAGACCCTGCCCCAAAATGAATGAATGAATGATTAATAATAAAAATCAATAAAACAAATGACATAAATCAAAATAAAAAAAAACATACTCAGGGCTAGAGACAGCTCAGCAGTTCAGAGTATTCCCTGCACATTTGGTCCCCGGGACCTGACCCGCATCAGGCGTTCACCTGTCACATCAGGTCCAGGGGTCCTATGTTTTTTTTCCTGTCCTCCACAGGTACCCAATGTATATGTGGCGTTCACTTATACAGACATACACATGAATAAAAATAAAAACAGATCTTAAAAAAAATCTTGGGTCTGGAGAGACATGATGAAGGGCATTCTCGGAAGCATGTAGTTCAGTCTTTAATATACACATACGTTAACATATACATACATATTCGATCCCAGTCATCCAGGTCCAGTTCTGGGAGACCCAGTACCTGCTTCTGACCTCTGGCACCAGGCATGAACGTGACATTCATACACATTAACTTAAACAATTCAGCTGAGCTCGGTGGTTGACGCCGTCAATCCCAGCCCGCCCTCGGGAAGCTGAAGCAGGCGGATCTCCGTTAAAGGACAGCCTGGCCTATGCGAGTCAGCGACTGCCTGTTTCTCTTTCTCATACACACACAAAATAAAGAAGAAACACAGTAGCACACATGAAGTAAATCTAAACAATTTAAAAAATAATTGAGATATCAAACAGATAAAATACAACAGGCCTGTTTTTTTGTTTTGTTTTTGTTTTTGTTTTGTATGCTGTGCTTCAGACCCGCAGGGTCACTGGAGGGCTGAGGGCTGAGTGCTGTTCATCTGAATGGGTATATTTCTCCTAAGGCCGCCTGGAGGAGTCTGGATAGTCGGGGACTAGGCCTGGAGTCCTGTTGCTGGGAGGGGTCCGCAGTCCTCGGGCCCTCAGTTTGCTCATGGATAATGAAGGTGTGCTGGACACACCTTGAAGCATTAAGGCTGAAGCCAGTTAGTGTCCTGGTGTAAGACAGGTTCCTGGGTTGTCACCAGCATGTCCTGTCTTTCTCATTTCCTTCCTTTAAACCAAAACAATCGGGGAGAAGTCACAGCTCCCACCTGACTTTGTCCTCTGAGGGGAGGTTTCGAGTATGTCGCTGATTGTGTAGCCCGGGTGGGACTTTCAGAGAACAGGGCCTTCACAGAGGCTGTGATGACCTGGCCACCAAGGTGCCTGTCTGTGCTCCCTTAAGGGTGGCTTATGTTGTGCATGGGCATCCTTTGTAGCTACTTACTCTAGGTGACTCACTGCCTCCATAGTTCAGGAGCTGTGTCTGGTGCTGAGGACTCCGGGGTGAACAAGATACAAGTTCCAGACCTCATAGGATTCACAGACAGGAGCCATGACAGGACAGCATGCCGTGTGCAGTGGACTAACTAGCATGTTGTGGTAACAGCAGGTTCCTGGGTACAGCACAAGCCTGGGCCATAGAGTCAGCTCCACGACAGACCAGGCTATAACAAGACTCTTTAAAACAGTAAACAAAGAGGCCAAGTTGGTAGAACATGCCTTTAACCCTAACATGTGAGAAGCTGGAGGCTCTCTGTGAATCCCAGGCCAAGCAGGCTATGTAGTAATACCTTATCTCAAACAACATAAAAAAATTCCCCAAATAAACAAGGGTGTAGGGAAGGTGGCTCAGTGGGTGATCACTTGTTTTGGGTTTGGTGGTTTTTTTGTTTGGTTGTTTAGTTTTGGTTTTTTGAGACAAGGTCTCTCTGTGTAGCCCTGGCTGTCATGCACTTTGCTCTGTAGACCAGGCTTACCTCAGATGTGGAGAGTTCTGCCTCCTGAGCGCTGGGATTAAAGGCACGTGCCACTTCACGTGCTGATTTTTACAGAAGACTTGGTTGGCTTCAGCTCCTAGCACATAGTGGCTAACAGCTGCCTGAAAGTTCATTCGGTTCCAGGGAATCTGATGCTCTCGTCCTGAGCACATGTGGTATACATACATATACTCTGGTGCATATACACATGCACATAGATAGGGCTGGAAAGATGGCTCAGTTATAACCACTTGCTGATATTCTAGTGCTGGGGTTAGATTCCCATCACCCACATGGTGGCTGGAAGTCTCCTGTTAACCTCACTTCCTGGGGATCTGATGTTCTTTCTCTTCTGGTCTCTGCAGGTACCATGTGGGGCACAGATACATATGCAAGCTAAACATACACACACATAAACTTTTTCTTAAACATTTTTATGTATGTAGGTGCCTTCAAGTTTCCATTGCTGTGAAGAGACACCATGACCAAGTCAACTCTTCTAAAGGAAAACATTTCATTGAGGTTGGCTTACTGCTTCTGAGGCTCAGTCCTCAGTGTCACCGACACTCAGTGATACTAGAAAGGAGCTGAGAGTTCTACGTCTTGATCCAGCTGCAGCCAGGAGAGGGCTGTCCCCAAGTAGCTAGGAGGAGGGTCTCAAAGGCCACCATTACAGTGATATACTTTCTCCAATTAGGTCACACCTCCTAATAGACCTGGGCCTAGGACATTCAAACCACCACATTGCACTCCCTGGCCCCACAGGCTTGTCTAAACACGAGTCTATGGGGGCCATACGTAGCCACAGCATAATGCAAAATACATTTAGTCCGACTTCAGAAGTCCTATTCTCTATATAACAGTCTCAACTATGTTAAAAGTTCAGAGTCTCTTCTGAGATTCATCCAATCACTTAACTCTAATCCCCTATAAAATCAAAATTAAAAAGCAGATTACGTGCCTCCAACATCACAGGATATATATTACTACTCCAAAATGTCATAGTGAGGAAATATTGGATTGAAGCAAGACCAAAAAAACCAGCTGGGCAAACTCCAAACCCTGCATCTCCATGTCTGATGTCAAAGCACTCTTCAGATCTCCAGCTCCTTTCAGCTTTGTTGACTGCAAAAAACTACTTTCTCTTCGGCTGGTTCCACTCCCTGTTAGTAGCTCTCCTCACAAGGTATTTCCTGGCATCTCCACCATCTTTGGGTTTCCAAGGCAACTTCAGTTTGGCAGCTTGTGTTCTAATGCCTGTGATCCACACATGATCTTCTGGGCTCCTCTGAAGGGCTTGGGTCACTCTCCAGCTCTGCCCTCTGTAGCACTCTAGGCTCTGGTTGATCCACCCCACTGCTGCTGCTGCTCTTAGTGATCATCCCAGGGCACTGACATCTCCAATACACTGGTGTCTTCTGCTGTAACTAGGCTTCACCAATAGCCTCTCATGGGCTCTCCTCATAGTGCCAAGCTTCCTTTGCATGACCTCTTCAGCCATGGGCCATCAACTGTAGCTGAGACTGTACTTTCACCAGTGGCCTTCCATGGCCTCTCAGAGTGCCAAGCCTTATCTGCTCTTCATGATACCTTCATGCCTTCAAAACTAGTACCAGCTGGGTATTTCTTACACATTACCAAGTCCAGCTACCAGCACAAGGTTATCTCTGGAACACAGCCTCTTTGTGCTCTCAGAAAACACTTCCCAGAAGACTTCTCAGTGATGCTGGTCTCTTCCTAATTTCTTAGCTCCAGCTCACCAGCATCAGTTGTCCCAGGAGTCCCTTCTCCTCTTGACTCTAAAGCCAGAGCCAGGTGGCCAAAGCTGTTGAGTTCTGCTGCTTGCTGGGGCTGGAACATTGGCTGGCTTATTTATTTATTTTTTTAAATAATTATTTATTTTATGTATATGAGTACACCATTGCTTTTTTCAGACACACCAGAAGAGGGCATCAGATCCCATTACAGATGGTTGTGAGCCACCATGTGGTTTCTGGGAATTGAACTCAGGACCTCTGGAAGAGGAGTTAGTACTTTTGTTTTGTTTTGTTTTTCTCTGTGTAGCCCTGGCTATCCTGGAACTTACTCTGTAGATCAAGCTGGCCCCCAACTCAGAAATCCATCTGCCTCTGCCTCCCAAGTGCTGGGATTAAAGGCGTGCACCACCACTACCCAGCACCATTAGTGCTCTTAACTGCTGAGCTGTCTCTCTAGCCTGGCCCTTGTTCTATTACCAGCTCCCTCACTGTCTAAGCTTGGCTGTCCTGGAACTTGTTCAGTAGACTTTGAGATCTGAATGACTATCTCCTGAATGCTGGGTAAAAGCATGCCTGGACTTAAGCTTTTTTTTTAACCTGGAACTTGCCGTGTACCAGGCTGACCTTAAACTCAGAGATCTCTTTGCCTCTGTCTCCTGGGATTAAAGTGTGTACCACCATGCCTGGACCGCAGCTTTTCATTTTAGATCTTAATCAAGTTGTAACCAGAAAAGCCATCACAGTCCATCCCTTGTCAACTTGACACATAACCCTATCTCCTTATGTTCAAATGAGAGCCACAGGGAGGCCATAACAGTGTCCAGCACAGCATGTCCCTCAGATAGCTGCGCATGCGCCTGGCTGGGTGGCATCGTGCTGAGGTCACCACTCCCTTGATCCCATCTCATATCCTTGTCACAGGATTCCTTCATTGTAGTTCCTGTGCCCTTTACTGTCTGAACCATACATTTTGTATGTTTCCTTTCTAAGCTTGCTGCTGTTGATCAGAACGCTCTTCAAGAGAGAAAACCAGAGGACAAAATCTATGCTGGGCATTTCAGAAACTTCCTTTGTTAATGCAATTAATTGAAATCTCTTTACCTTAATCTCAGGTAGACTCTCCAGACAAGGGCAAAAAGGAACATTCTTCACCAAAACATCATAAGAATGATCTTTAGAGTTCAAATCACCATTAGCACCAATGCCTTCCATATTCCTACTGGCATGGCCTATTATGTCCCACTTAAGGCACTCCATGGCTTTCCAAATCCAAAGTCCTAAAATCCACATTCCTCCAAACAAAAGCATGGTCAGGCCTATCACAGCAATAGCCCAGTCCCTGGTACGACTTCTGTCTTAGTTATGGTTTTACTGCTGTGAACTATTACCAAAGCAACTCTTATAAGGACAAAATTTAATTGGGGCTGGCTTACAGGTTCAGAGGTTCAGTTCAGTATCATCAAGCTGGGAGCATGGCGGCATCTAAGCAGGCATGATGGTGAGGAGCTGAGAGTTTTACATCTTGATCCAACTGCAGCTAGGAGGAAGGGTCTACCCCTACTATTTCCTCCAACAAGGCCACACCTCCCAATAATGCCACTCCTTGGCCCAAGCATATTCAAACTACTACAGTGGGTGTTTTACCTGCATGTGTGTCTGTGCAGTGCATATACACGCCAACCCCACAGGCCAGAAGAGGGTGCTGGATCTCTGAGACTGGAGTTATAGTTGTGAACTTCCATGTGGGTGCTGGGAACCAAAACCAGGCCCTCTAGATATGTAGCCAGTACTCTTAATCACCAGGCTGTCTCCCTATAGTTTTTTTTTTTTTTTTCTGAGACAGGGTTTCTCTGTATAGCCCTGGCTGTCGTGGAACTCACTCTGTAGACCAGGCTGGCCTTGAACTCAGAAATCCACCTTGCCTCTGTCTCTGCTTCCTGAGTGCTGGGATTAAAGGCATGTGCCACCATTGCCTGGCTAGCCCTATATTTTTAAAGTTGTAAATAAAATAATCCAAAAAGGCAAATTGTCATGAATCTTGGAGGAAGACTGTCCAAGGTGGGCCTTTTCTAGGAAGTGGCTAGCTGCTGAGGTTAGGAGCGTTCAGCGGGATGATATGCAAGTGCAAAGGCCCTGTGGCAGGAGGAAACTTGGTCTGTGCTGCCCAGAGAAGGAGGGAAGAGAGGAAAAGGGCTGGAGTCTAGATTTTATTTTGACTAACAAGCAACCAAGGATTTTTAAGCAAGGGAATAACTGTATGTTTTTTGGGGGGAGAGGGTGTTTGTATAGCCTTGACTGTCCCACTCTATAGACCAGACTGGCCTTAAAGTCAGAGATCCACCTGCCTCTGCCTCCTTATGAAAGCAGGACATGGTCTCCAGTGTAGAGACGGGAGGAGGAGTTGGGGGCCTTTTGCTCTTGGAGATGTAAAGTGCACATGAGCTTGCACTCCAGTCAGGCCCCAGCTCTGTGGTCATGGGAAAGGGTCTGATCACCTCAGGCATTAGTAGAAGGCGTTAGTAGAAGGCTATGGTGAGAGGAAAATGGTGCCTTGGTGGTGTGGGCTTACTAAGGTGGGGCATGCCTTAGGTACTAGGGTCTGTTCATAGTGCTTGTCCTGTGATGCTGAGTGCCTCATCCCGTCCCTTCCCTCTGCAGATCCTTTGGACATTCTCCATCTACCTAGAGTCAGTGGCTATCTTGCCACAGTTGTTCATGGTGAGCAAGACGGGCGAGGCGGAGACCATCACCAGCCATTACCTGTTTGCACTGGGTGTCTACCGTACACTCTATCTCTTCAACTGGATCTGGCGCTATCACTTCGAGGGCTTCTTCGACCTCATCGCCATCGTTGCTGGCCTGGTCCAGACAGTCCTCTACTGCGATTTCTTCTACCTCTATATCACCAAAGGTAGCTGGGATGCAGGGCTGGCTGAAAGGGGTCTGCTTTCTCCCCACTCCTGTATTCCATGGGCCCAGGATCTTTAGGATATATTTAGGATATTCCTAAATATCACAAGGCATGGGGCTTCCTTTCCTGGCTTCTGGGGTTCCACCATCCCCTATTTACACTCCAAACCCTGCTTCCCTGAGGCTCAAGGTTTTGTTTTGTTTTTTTTTTTTTTTAAGCTTATTTATTTTATGTCTATGAGTACACTGTAGCTGTATTGATGGTTGTGAGCCATCATGTGGTTGCTGAGAATTTGAATTCAGGACCTCTGTTCGCTTTGGTCGACCCTGCTCGCTCTGGCCTAAAGATTTATTTATTATTATATCTAAGTACACTGTAGCTGTCTTCAGAAGAGGGCATCAGATCTCATTACAGATGGTTGTGAACCACCATGTGGTTGCTGGGATTTGAACTCAGGACCTTTGGAAGAGCAGTCAGTGCTCTTACCTGCTGAGCCATCTCTCTAGCCTGAGGCTCAAGTTTTGACTTCAGGCTGGATTACCACAAGTGGAGAACTGGCAGAGCAGGGACTCTTGCCCAGTGAGATTCAGTAATTCTCATTGTATGAACTTCTGAGTATCTGTGTGTCTAAGGCTCAGGTGTAGTGGAAATAGTGGTCAAGGCCCATCCTCCCTTAGATCCTCCTGAGGAAGGTAGCACTTGAACTGTAAGGGAAGGCTCTAGCCACGAGAGGAGCACTGACTGGGCGAAGGCAGGCGTGCAGTCTTGGGGTGATGAGTCTTAACCAGGGCCTATGGACATTTTAAAGTGATGTTTAAGCAAAAACCTAAAGACCAGGGCTCAGTATGGGAAGGAAAGAGGCAGTAGCCCTGAGCCTGTTACCCATCCCGTGGATCCTAAGGCAGGGTTGTGTTGAGGTTCAGGCTAGCTTAAGCTTCACAAAAACACAAATAGTCTGACAATCAAGACAAGAGCTTGGAATTCAGGTTCTTCTCAGGCCCAAGAATTAAGGCTTGGAACATTGGAAGGGCTAGGCAGTCTTTGTCTAGACAACCCTGCTAGTCTGTCTGCCCCTTTGTGTAGTGATCCAGGTTTCTAGTCAGCAGTCCTGAAAACAGAGCGTGCTCGGGGCTGCCTCTGCTCAGGCCTTGAGACAAGGTCATGATTCTTGCTCCATCCCTGGTTCATCTAGACTCAACCTAGTAGTCCAGGATGCAGAGTTCTGGGGGTTCCCTCTCCTTGTTCAACTCACAGTGGACCTTGCTCTGTAGGGTGGGAGGTGCTCCTCTGTAGGGTGGGAGGTAAGGCCCACCTTGTCTTTCTCTCTCCACAGTCCTGAAGGGGAAGAAGCTGAGCTTGCCGGCGTAACCCTGGCCTCCCCAGCCTTCTCCGAGGCAGGGCAGGAGGCAGGGGGAGGCTGCTGGAGACCAAGAGCCTTCCCATCCAGAGTTGACTTTGTAAAGAGCTCACCTCTCCTGGCTCCCCACCCCTCAGCTGGGTTTTGGGGTCCATGGAAGACCCCTCTCCTGGGGAGCTCAGGACCTGAGCTGTTTGTAGCCTTTTGCCTTTTAGAGAAGAAAAACAAACAAATCTTTCCACTATTTAGTTTTTGATTCTGATGACTTTTTCTCTTCTTCCTGGCCCTGGTTTTTATAAACTGTGTTTTGAGTGTTCTCTGGATCAGGGCCAGGGGAGGTCGACTCCTTTCTCCAAGATCCCAGCCCAGCCCCATGGTTGCCAAACACTACGTCTGCCAATGTCCGCCTGCCCACCGTGGCTGACGGAGCTGCTCCCTACATGTCCCTGGATTGGTGGTAAGAAGGAACAAAGTTAAGGAGGATTTCCTAATTTTTTGTGACTTTTTCCCCTCAGAATTTGTTAGCTTTTTGTGTGTTGGGGAGGGTAGGGTAGGGTTGTCCTGTTTTTGATAAATTAGGGGAAGCTATGGGCTTAGGCAAGGGAAAGAGGCTGGCTGACCCAGGTGCGACCCAGACTACACTCTAACACCATGTTTTTGTACAGAATTTGATGGCTGATTCTTTGTTCTCTTGAAATAAACCAAGGAAAACTGTCCTCCTCTTTGCCGTTTCCTGCCCACTTTGGTTTGTACTAGGTCTGTTCAACTTTCACATCATGGACCTTGTGGGGATAATCTACACTCTAGGAGGAGAGAAATGGGGTTCGCAGGACTCTCCAGTACACCCGATGCTTTGAGGTTCTGCAGGGAAGAGGTAGGGAGAATCTGACTCTTTGTTTCGTATAGAAGCGTACCTGAAGACTGCCCAGACCTAACTACCACAGCAGACCGTGGAGACCAGTGCATGTCCTAGCCCGTGGGTGGGACATCCCCTGTCCTTCCCCAGTTGGCATTTACAAAAATTTTTTTTTATGTGTATGAGTATTTTGCTTGCATGTATGTATGTGTACTATTTGTGTGCCTGGTACCCACAGAGGCCAGGAGTGGCTGTCAGATCCCCTGGAACTGAAGTTAAGACAGTTGTGAGCTGCTATGTAGGTGCTGGGAATTGAACTCAGGTCTTCTGCAAGAGCAGCCAGTGAGTCTTCTTAATGGCTGGGCCATCTATCCAGACATACTCCAAACCTGGCATTTTGATACTGTTTAATAAAAATGAAACAAAACAACATCAACAACAAAAGGTTGCTAGCTTTTAAAAACAAGATCATTATCCTCCAGTCTGGATTTCTGGCCCCTTTAAAAGAACTTGGTCAGTGGGCAGTGGTGGCCACCCTTCAGACGGCAGCCCATGGCTGAGGCTGAATAGACGGGATGCCTGCATTTGCCACAGCGCTAACTCTTAACCATGAGCTGTTACCATTTATTACTGGGCCAATACTGAGTGTGGTTTTGTTTATAGAATTAAAAAAGCAAATGAAAGCTGGGTGTTCACTCAGGAGGCAGAGGCAGGCAGATCTCTGTAAATTCAAGACCAGCCTGGTCTACAGTGAGTTCCAGAACAGCCAGAGCTACACACAGAGACACACTGTCTCAAAAAACCAAAACAACAGAACAAAAACAAACAAACAAAACCCAACAAAACAGAGCCCATAAATGATGGGCCTCACACCTAGCCCTTCCCGGCTCCCCGTCTCTGGCTCTGGTCAGTGACAGGAGAACGCTTTGTTACAGTGCCGAGGAACAGATTCTGGGTCTTGTATGCATCCTGGGCAAGCCATCTTTCCTTGAGCTCTGCCCCAGCCAGCATCTGGAGTTTGATCCTTGGTTCAGACTTCCTATTTGTCCTTTGAGAACTTCCCAGTTCTTAGTTGTACCTGATTCCAGTTCTTTGGAAGCTTAGGGGACTGGGCTAACTTTTCCAGAGGACTTGCCCTGTCTCCACATCACATGGACACTCTAATTTGGTCCTCAGCCTCATTTCATAAATGAGAAAACTGAGGCATAGGAGGGTAAGTGGCAGAGATGGGGGATGGGGCTTGTTCCTGGACTTCCTGTTTAACACCTGTGTGGTGTTTCAGTGGTCCTTCTGTTTAGAGGTCTTGGGCACAAGTCTGGTAGAACACATGTGCATGCTGTAGGCAGGTCCCTGAATTGCCTCTTTGAATGTGGTAATATGGTTCAAGAACCAATCCATCTAACAGAACTCACGTTAAACACTGAAGTCCTTCCCCTCGTGACAGCATAGGAGGCTCAGGCCCACTTGCTAGGGCAGAGGGCCTCTGTCACTCCCCTATCCTCTCTTCTGCATTGGGCCAATGTGTGGTTTCTGAGCCTGACACAGGAAGCCCTCCCTCTCAAAGGACAGGCTGGAGCCTCAATTTGACCTCACAACTTGTATCTCTGTCCAGTTCATAAATGCTCTGCAGGTCATGCCAGCCCTTGTACAGGTTTGATTGTTTGTGTGTGTGTGTGTGTGTGTGTGTGTGTGTGTATGTATGTGTATGTCAGGGTCTCACATATCCTAGGCTGGCCTCAAATCCCTAAGTCCTGAATTGCGATCTTCCTGCCTCTTCTGAGAGCGGGCTATAGATGTGCAGTGTCTCATCTGCTCTATGTGGTGTCAGAGATGAAACAAGGCCCAGGATCTGTGCGCACTGAGCAGGAACTCTACCAACCGGCAACAGCCTCGCTCCCTCCTTTAAAAAAATGTTCACCCACTAATTCACATACAAAAACCAAACCAAATCCAAAACAAGAAAAAGATGTTCTAGAGGAGCCAGCAGAAGGATAGAGAGGCCCTCTAGTCTGCTGTTCATCCATGACACTCGGTATGGCTGAGCCGCAGTGAGCCGTGCTGGGAGGGAGGCGCATGGGGACTCCATGAGACAGGATGTAAATGCTGCATGGTAACTGTGAGTGCAGGGAACGGTGGCACCATATAACGCCAGTATTGAGGCTGGGGGACAGGAAGTTCCAGGCCAGCCTGAGTTACACAATAAGGCCTTGTTTTACAAAGAAAAAAAGAAAAGTTGAGTTTTCATATTGATTATACGTTGAAACAGTAACACATTGGATATATTAAGCTAAATGAATTATATTAAAATTGACTTGCTTTCTCAGTGAGGCCTTGAGCAGGTTTCTGCATCCTCTGCCCCATGGCTGGGTAGTGGGTAAAGGTCATCTCTCCTGCACAAGGTGCCACCTGCTTGATCCCTCCTAGCCAGTCTGTGGCCTGATGACCCTGAGGGATCTAAAGTAGAAACACTTGACTGTTTCCCAGGGAACCTTTAATGCATTTGAAGACCCGGTCTCACGCATGGCCATGGCCCCTGACTGACCCCTTACACACAGTGATGCTGACCGCCTCCATCTTTCTGGGGTACAGAACTTGGGCTGCTGGGCCAGTGTTGCGCTCTCTCTCATGAGAAGGTCTTTTCTCCCTCAGCCACAGCCTCAGATGCAGCCTGAGTCCCTTGTGCCTCCTCTTCAAGGCCAGTGGGCTCAAGTTGCAGGGAACACGGCAGCTCAGCCTGCTCTCAGCAGGTGATGGTGCATGGGGGTCACACAGAAGTGGACCTGTTGCAGAGCCTCCCTCCTCCTCTGCCACTCAAGGGATGAGAGAGGAACAGACAGGACAGGGTTGTTCAGGACCCCTCAGAGGGGACTATTTACTCATGGATACAGGCTGTTCAGCTGTCTGGCATCATAGCCAGACGTGGGGCCTTTGGAGTAGTCATGTAGGGGGACAGGGATGAGCTGGTGTAAGTCAGACTGTTGGGGCCTGTGATGGGAGGGTGGGCAGGGCTAGTGGTGGATGATGAGGAGAGGGTGTTGAGCACCACGCTACCCTCCTCCAGGGAGCGCTTGTAGGGGACTGGAGCCTCGTCTCGGAGGTCCTGGAAGGCTAGGTAGGCCTGGAGTATCTGTGGGCAGGAAAGCGAAGGGTTTAAGTTGGCTAGGGTGGGAAGGGAGGCCTGGGCCTGGCCTGGGGGATGCTGTGGATTGCTGTCTGCTCCCTGCCCAACGGTGCCCAGGATGGGGGTGCTGGGAAGGCAGCTTTAGAGATGACAGCAGAGGCCCGGGGAAGAGTCCTTGCTCTAGTCACTAGATGGACAGCCCTCCCAGCCCACCCTGGAGGGGGCCAGGGCTTGTCCTCACCCAGACGGGGACGGAGAAGAAAGAAAAGGCAATGGCTGCCTTGGCGCTGCTGTTCCCCAGGAGGAAGTGCTTGGACTTCGAATGCTGCCACTGGCTGGCTAGGAAGCAGAAAGCCACAAACCAGACACCTGCCCAGAGGACTGGAGGGGCAAGGACAGAAGAGACCTGGAGGAGCGTGCTGGGGCGGGGCAAGGTGTGCTGGCAGGCTGCCGAGTCCTGGGACCCTCTGGTGCTAACCCAAATCCCTCATGTCCCTAAAAGCCAACTTCTGGAGTGGAGCCCCAGTGTCTAACAGCACCCTGCTAGCTTCAACTTCATCAGAATCACAAAGGGACCCAGGGCCCTGTGGGCCAACCACATCTCATAAGCTGTATGTGAAGGGGCGCTTCACAGAGGACCTTCCCACTGCAGAGGTTCTCTGACAGAAGCAGTCTCTGGCCCTGAGGTGCTAAAAATGGCTCCTGGAGAGGGGCAGAGAGGCAGTGTGAAGAGGGCCTGAGGGTCTGGGTATAAAGAATGGGCTTAGAGGGCTGGAGAGCTGGCTTGGTGGTTAAGAGCACTCACTGGCTGCTCTTCCAGAGATCCTGAGTTCAAATCCCAGCAACCACATGGTGGCTCACAATTATTTACAATGGGACCTGATGCCCTCGTCTGGTATGCAGGTGTACATGCAGACATACATAAAATAAATAAATCTTAAAAAAATTAAGAATGGGTTTAGTGTTTTCTATGTGCCAAACGCTCTAGACAGTGGGTGTGGCTTTGGAGGCTGGGCTTTGAAGCATAAGGAGGGCTAATCAAAGGAAGCAGTGGCTCAGTCGCATGACCACCTCAGCCTCAGCTTCTCTTATAAAATGAGAAGATGGGCAGGACTTACCCCTAGGGCTCTTAGAGCTGGAGGAGACAGGTCACACACCCACCATGATGATGTGCCTACCACTGGGAAGTGCCCAGCAGTTGTCCACATGGCTATGGGCACCCCATAACTTATTTCACACTCAGAATCCCCTGCAAGGCAGTCTTCCTCCTAGCTTTCCCTGGGGGTCCTTCATCAAATTCCTGCCACAGGGTGGGCTTTTCAGGCTATGTTTAGTGGGCTACAGAAATGAATGTGAGGGAAAAGCAACTTGGGTTAGAGGCAGAGAGGGGACTGGAAGGGACAAGGACTAGAAGATGATTCTGGGAGGAGTCATAGAGTCAGGCTTTCACAGTGGGAGGACTGTCTGCACAGGTTTGATGGGTGGCCCAGGACAGTGAGCCGCACGCGCTGGGGAGGAGCCTGAGCAGGCTGAACAGAGGGCCCTGCACGGGCCTTGGAACTCACCAGCCAGAATGAAATCCAGGAGCTGGAAGGCTGTCTTAAAGCGGGTGCCCACCATGCGGCTCTCATGGGCATCTATGGCAAGGAAGACCAAGCAGCTGAGAAAGGACAGGAAGCCAGCTCCTACTGCAAAGCTACAGGCCACGTGGTTGCTGTTGAGGACGCAGCGAAGCTGAGGAGACTCTGTTCTATTCTGGTAACCATCAGTTAGTAGTGAGGAAAAGATGACCAGGGAAAAGACCTGTGAACAACAGAAAGGGTAGACATCAGTGCCCTCCAAGATGTCCTTCCCTTTGCGTGGACACCCTGGGGACAGGCCATTCTGCAGCTACCCTTCCTGTTCTAGCTCAGAGTCCTGTCTCTGCCTTTCACCTCCTTTCCTCCCTCTGGGCTCTGGCCTCTTCCTTACCGTTACCCTAGTCTCCTCTCTGCTCTTCCTGACCTCGGTCCCCCAAGGCTCCCCACACCCCAGGGCTGTCCTAGCCCAGTCACCGTGGCTTCCG
Organism: Apodemus sylvaticus; assembly: GCF_947179515.1. Lineage (NCBI taxonomy): Eukaryota > Metazoa > Chordata > Mammalia > Rodentia > Muridae > Apodemus > Apodemus sylvaticus. Next base: position 168,989,037 of record NC_067472.1, on the reverse strand, counting down.
AAGATCTCTTGATAACCTAATCTTTGTCCACTCACCTCTGCTTTGCTCCAGACTTTCCTGCCACCACTCTTACTTGGGGCATAAAAGCTAATAAGAGGTCTCTCAACCCTGCTCCCCTAGCTCCTCTGTGTCCCCTCCTCTCCCTTCCTGGCTCACAGAACCAAAACTCCGCCCTGTGTTCACTCTACTCTGTGTTTAGCTGCAAATCATTTAAAAGTTTTTTGAGCCGGTTGGTGGTGGTGCACTCCTGTAATCCCAGCACTCTGGGAGGCAGAGGCAGGCTGATTTCTGAGTTCGAGGCCAGCCTGGTCTACAGAGTGAGTTCTAGGACAGCCAGGGCTACACAGAGAAACCCTGTCTTGAAAAAAAATTTTTTTTAAAAAAAAACATTTTGAGACAGGGTTTCTTTGTGTAGCCCTGGTTGTCCTGGAACTCTCTGGACCAGGTTGGAACAACCTGGACCAGGTTGGCTGAGAACTCGAGATCTGCTTGCCTCTGCCTCTTGAATACTGGGAATAAAGGCATGTGCCACCACTGCCTAACTCATTTATTTTTTAAATTTATTCACTTAATATGTATGGGTATGTTGTCTATATGTATGTCTGTGTACTAACTATACACATGCAGTGTCCATGGTGGGACAGGAGTTACAGATGGTTGTGGGCCACTTTATGGGTGCTGGGAATTGAACCTGGTACCTCTGGAAGAGCAGCCAGTACTCTCAACAGCTAAGCCATCTCTCTAGTCCTCATTGCGTTTTTTGGTCTTGTTTTTGTTTTTTAAGACAAGGATTCTTTGTCTTGGCTGTCTTAGAACTCACTCTATATACTAGTCTGGCCTCAAACTCATAGAACCTGCTGCCTGTCTCTCGAGTGCTGGCATCATAGGTATACACCACCACTGCCTGACATTCTGGGCCCTGTTTTAAGAAGATTTTGAGTTATCCATGTTTGTACACCTGTATGTTCTCTCTCTCTCTCTCTCTCTCTCTCTCTCTCTCTCTCTCTCTCTCTCTCTCTCTCTCACTGTCTCTCTGTCTCTCTGTCTCTCTCTGTCTCTCTGTCTGTCTGTCTCTCTCTCTCTCTCTCTCTCTCTCTCTCTGTGTGTGTGTGTGTGTGTGTGTGTGTATAAGCTAGTGGGAAGAGAGGGCACTGGATTGTGTGAATCTAGAGTTAACAGGTTGTGAGCTAGGTTCTGGGCACCAAATTCAGGTTCTCTGCAAGAGCAGCCAGCACTCTTAGCTGTCAAGTCATCTCTCTAGCTCCCTCCTCCTCAGTTCACTTTTTTGAAATAAACATTTGAAATGGTCAAAATTGCACACAGGAAAATGTGCAAAGACAAAACAAAGATGCAGTATTGATTTCAGAATTAAAATGTCAACAATTTTCTTTTTTATTTCACAGGATTCCACCAGCAGTCCTGGCTAGCCTTGAGCTCACAATCATCTTCCTGCCTCAGCCTCTGAAATTCTGGGATTACAGGCATAGCACACTACATCTAGTTTTTGCTTTAGAATTCCTAAATAAGCAACACAGCGCTGCCCTGGTAAGTGCCCCAATCTGTGTACCTGCTTTCTGTGACGTTAGCCTACACCACACTGCAACAGAGGCACTTTTCTGGCAATATGAGATACAGAGTATGAAGAACTGGATGAATTTATCTGCTAGTCAGCTGCAGAGCCTTGGACTCTGCCTCAAGTTGATTCTACCTCGAGAGCACTGGTTCCTACCAGCACTGATCTGTGAAAGGTTTCAGTGTGACAAGCCCTATGTTAGGCATAGAAGGAACCCATGTGAGTCTACTGTATAGAGTGGAGTGGTTCAGGGTCTTCCTACATGGCTGTTACAGGGTGAGAAGGGTTGAGCAGTGGGACTATAGTTTGGAAGGCTGTGAGCAGGGCAGGGCGGGGCAGGGCGGGGCAGGGCAGGGCGGGGCAGGGCAGGATCAGCTTTCAGTGTGGAAACAGCCTTCAGGTGGTGTTGAATTGGCTGGAGGGCTAAGTCTGCATGCTGGAGAGTCAGTGGATAAGAGTTGAACTTTGGGTGGAACCAAAGTCCTGGGAATAAATTTTGAAAGTAATAAGTTGAGATCTGGACCTTAAAGGAGTTTTGCAGGGTATGTATGGTGCATGCCATTATGCATGGTTCTCAACCTTCCTGGCATAAAGGCTGCAACTTTTAATACAGTTCCCCATGTTATATCCCCAACCATAAAATTATTTTCATTGCTACTTTATAACTGTAGTTTTGCTACTGTACTGAGTTGTAAATGGTAAATATCTGATAAGCAGGATATCTGATATGTAACCTCTGTGAAAGGGTCATTCAATGCCCACAGGGGTCATGCATGACCCATAGCCTGAGGACCTACACTCAGAAAGTGGACACAGGAGCCAGGAGCCAGCCTCAGCTACATATCCAGTTCCAGGAAAGCTTGGACTTTATGAGACTCTTTTATGAAACAGAGAAAGAAAAGGGAGCACATTCACGAGTCAGAGGTTACAGAGCTCGCTCCTTTGGGGACAAAAGGTCTTGAGATATTCAGTGAGGTTAAACTGGCATGTAGGCAAGAGCTAGCCCTCAAATACCTCAACAGCTCTAAGATGTGAAAGTTAAAATGTGGGTGCTCAGAGTTCAACTTGGGTCCCCTGGAAGAGCAAGAGCCATCTCTCTAGCCCCCTCATTTGAATTTCCTCATGCACTGAGGGGTTCTACGAAGATAGCCAGGACCAGACCCAAGGATTAGAGAAGTCCTCTGGGGTTATGTGACCAGTGGACTGGGTAAGGGGTAAGGGTGAGACAGAAGTTCATAGAGCAGGTTTGTTGGGAGATCAGAGCCCCCAGCAATTCAGAGACATTTTGGATGTAAAGGTGGATCCAGGGGTTGATAGAATGTGAGGCTCTAGGGGTCTGTGTATGTCTGAACACACAAGTGCAAGTAAGGCTTCAGTAAATGAGTGTGAAGAATAACTCTGGCTCCTTGTTCTTTCTATGTTCTTTCCATGTTCCGGGGGTATGAGGTCAAAGACTGACCCTAATTTACCCTGCTTTTGTCCTGCCCCTCCTTCTCTCTCCTTTGCAGTAATTGCTTTATAAGCACAGTAATTAGTCTCTCTTCTTGCCAAGAACTGTCTGGTTAACCCATGAAGACAGGCTGTAAGACAGTCTGGGACAGGTGGTCTATGGACTGCCTTATTTCATCTTCACAGGAGTCCTGCCCAAGAGGTGGTTCTCAACCTGTGGGTCACACGTCAGATATCCTCCATATCAGATATTTACATTGTGATTCATAACAGCAGAAAAATTACAGTTATGAAGTAGCAATGGAAATACTTTTATGGTTGGGGTCACTACAACATGAGAACTGTATTAAAGGGCTGCAGCATTAGGAAGGCTGAGAACCACTGGTTGGGAGTGAACAGTTCAGTGCTGAGGAAGTGCCTTACATAGCTCATGCTAGGACAAGGCAAGGCGGGAAGAGAAGGCACCACAATTATTTCTCAGCGCCTCCACGGCACTGTGCATCAGTCCACAAAGGGGGTGAATGAATTCACTTCTACTTTTGATAATCTACATCGTAGTGCAGTAGAAAAAGCCACATGTGGAGGAGGAAGAGGAGGAGGGAGAGGAGGAAGAGGAGGAGGGAGAGGAAGAGGAAGAGGAAGAGGAAGAAGAAAAGAAGCAGAAGAAGAAGACGACGACCCTAACATAACTGATCTAGAGTGGGGCTTGAGTCCAGCCCTCCTGACTTCCAGGCCCCAGGAGCTGTTTGTCTATGGTAAACTGGGGCATTGGAGTGTGGGGAAGGGCATCTGTTATCTGGGGATCCTATTTCTTTGAAGCCTGTGTCCAGTCTCTTTCCTACACCTTCCCTGGCTTGTCTCCAAGAGATAAGATTCATGCGTTAAGGCACTGGTTGGCAAGCAGCATAGAGGACAAGATGCCCAGAGATGCTCACTGAAGAGCCAGGCTAGGGGAAGGAGGACGGTGTGGGAGATGGCGGTAAGGGCAATGTCTGTGACCATAAGGTCTGGCATGGCTGGCTGCCTCTCTCCCAGTGTGCACTGGGCCATACCACCTGGCTCCCAGCTCTCTCGTCCTTGCCCCTACTTTCCAGGCACTGGAAACAGAGTGGATCTGAGGTTGGCTCCTTCATCAAATGGGTCACCTTGACAAACCACACAGCCTCTGGAGTCTCAGTTTCCCCTGGGATTATACAAATGTATCCTTGTCATAGGTGTTGTGAGGACAGAAGGCACCAGGGAGTGGTGTGTGGCAGTCATAATTCCTCCTTTCTCACAAGGAAGAAAGACAGTGGGGCACCAGTCGCTGCCATGCCAGGTTCCTCCAACCCTCTCCTCCCTCACAGTCGAGAGTTATTCCAGTGACAATGCTTGCTATTTAAGGAGAACTCGGCACATGCCAGCCCCCACTAAATAGCCTGTCTATGCATTGCCTCATTTCGTCTTCCTAGCAGCCCTGCCCAGGAGCCTGGGATTAGGACTCTCTGGGTCCAGATGAGGACACAAAGGTCCAGAGACGATGTTTCAGGTCACACAGGTACAGTCTGACCATGTAAACTACTGAGCCAAAGGGGCATCTCTGGGAATGAAAGGTGGTGGTGGTTATGTTGGAGACAGCCCAGCCAGCAGGGTAGTATGTTCCTCTAATGGACACATGAGTAGGCTGGGCCTCAAAGCCAGTCCTGTGTGGACTCTGTTCTAGAGGACAGAGAGAAGACACTCTGGCCTGGGAACCTGAGGAGAGACTTTGGAATTTAACCCATGGAGGAGATGAATGCTGACTTCCTAGACTCTCCCTGAAGAACCAGGTCAGAGGGTTGCTCCTGCTCCCACAACCCTACCTCATCTCATCATTGCCTCAGTTGTCAGTTCTGTCCAGGGGTAACAACACAGCTAGGACAGGCTGGCTGAGCATGGTGGCTCACACCTATAATCTCAGCACTCAGGGAGACTGAAGCAGGAGGACCACCTGAGAGGTCCTAGTATCTCCTAGAACTGAGTGGTGTGTTAACCTTAATGCATGCTGTCCAATGGACCTTCCTGGCATGATGAAGTGTCCCGAATCTATGCTGTCCAACTGGAGACTCACAAGGTACCTGTGGCAACTAAGCACCTGAAATATGGCCACCAAGATTGCAGAACAGCGCATTTGAACTCAAGTGAGTTAAAACTGGAGTGACTCCTGTGGCTTGTGGCTACCCCACTGGACACGCAGTCTTCAAACACTGATGCCATGTATCAATTTTTTTGGTTTTTTTTGGGGGGGGGTACTTTTTTTCTCCTTTGAAGGGTTCTTTTTCACTTTTTTTTCTTACACTGTAACCAAGGCTGGCCTCAAACCTGTGACAATCTTCCTACCTCAGTCTTTTATGTGCTGGTATTACAGATTGTAACCAGGTTTGAAGGGCTCTTTCTTGGGATGACTGGGTTGATGCTGACAATGGCTAATGGCCAGATACTCAGTAAAAGGTGGCTTCAGTTTTGGGCTCTTATCTGCTTGTCTCCCTATCTGACCACACTGACTGCCCCCCACCACCTGCTCCTGGATGTCTCCTGTGTCCTGACCCCTAGGGTCTCACCCCTCCGAAGATCCTTGAGATGCTCTTTGGTCTCCTCAGAAAGCGCACAGTCTCACTGTCTGCCAGCTCATGTAGGCTTTCAGGAAGGTGCATAGTGGCTGCTCTTCTTTGGGTGTCCTGGGAGGTAGGGGCAGGGGTGTTTGGGGCCTGCTTTCTGGGCACCACTGCCTGTGTGCCTCAGGCCCACCTCAGGGCTCAGCTGCTGCAAGAAAACAGGAATGGGAATGTCAAGGTCAAGGTGCTGGGAGTGGGGAGTATTGGGCCAGGCCTGGGTGGGAATGGACGGGCTGAGGGGCTGTGAGGAGCCCAAGGAACAGAGGGACTGGGGCGAAGGGGCTGGCGGCTCCGGTTTTCAGATGTCAGGAACATGGGTGAGAAACTGCTGGGTGGTCCTAGGTGCTGGAGATGAGAGATGATGAGGTATGTGGAGGTTCTGGAAATGGGAGCACAGCTCCTTCGAAGGCTGCTTCGGGTCCCAGAAGTTGGAAATGGAGGCTCAAGGGCTAACGGAGGTCTCAGGTGCCAGTAAGGGGCCAGAGGGTTCTGAGGGCCCTGGATTTTGGGAATACAGGATGAGGGTGATATGAGGTGGCAGGTCTGCTGGGCCCTCAGAGTGGAGGCATGAGGCAGTGCTTAGGGACCCCAGGACATGGACACTAGTGAGGGGGGCTATGGACTGGCCCTTGAGGGACTGCAGCCACCCCTAGGCATAGAAGACCATGGAGAGCCCAGGAATATTTAAGGTGTTCCTTAACTTGGGTCATTTTCCGTAACACGAGCCTTGCTCAGGCTTCAGCTCTGCCTCAGGATGACATATTGTCTCCGACTGAAGCCTCGGAAACCAGCTGCCACTCAGTATCAGAGTCATGGCAACCTTCTTAGACTAGGGGCTTCCCTTCTAAGGACGTGGGGGCGGAAGTGCCGAGACCCCAGCGGGACACTGGCTGAAGAGAACCACCTATTCTCCGAGGGCCGAGGACCAGCGCTCGTCACTGGGACGTAGACTCTTGAGTTTGCCTGGCTTCCTCTCCTGCTCCCGGGAGCCACCTCCAGCCTCCTTTTGGTTACTCGTTTTCCCGCCTTTTCTGTTCTCTACAGATGATTGGCTGCAGCCAAGTTCCGCCCCTTGCCTTTCCGCCTATCTGAACTGACCAGGGAGAGGGCGTGGTCTCGGCAGACGTTGGGCGGGTCGCCGTTGGCCCGGCGCGCGCGAGGGCGGGACCCAGCTCCAAATAGCGGACCGCGAGACACGTCTTCGGAGCGTGCGCATTGCCTAAAAACCAGACTAGTGGTGAGGCATGCGCAGTCGAGATAAAAGCTATTAAATGGTTTCAAGAAAAAAAAAAAAAGCCCAGATTGTGCGCATGCGTCTTACTGCTTGCAGAAACCAATCCTCTGGGCCCAGGACCTCTTACTGCACATGCGCAGAAGGCTCAATGACAGTCACGCGTTGGTTAAGGTGAGGGCAGGGTGGGGGATTGCATGGCCCAGGAAGGACGGTCCAGCACCCGCTATTAACTTTTCCTAGTTTTTCAACACTCCTGAGAGCCCCCTCGTTGTTTAAGCTTCTCAGAGACCATTTGTGCCGCTACAGGGTCCCTGGGCCTGCAAGATACTCCAAACTACGACCTCTGACCCAACCTATACTGTGCAGTGTAGAAGGAAACGGAAAAGGATTAGAGGGAGGGAGACTGGATAAGAACCGTCCCAGAAGGGAGGGGTGTGTGGAGGTACGTCCTCCAATTGACCTTTGACCTCCCCTTCATTTGCTTATGTTTAGGCTCTGGGAAAAGGGGCAGGCGATGTTGCATGTGACCTGGGGGTCTAAGGTCCGAGGATGGTCCCTAGTGCCTGCTGTCCTCGGGACCCCCCGGGCTCTGTCGTCCCTGGAGAACAGGATGGGGGCGTACCGCAAGATGTGGAACCCCAAGGAGCCCTGCAACTGGGCCCAGCAGTACCGCGAGCGCTTCATTCCATTCTCCAAGGAGCAGCTGCTCCGCCTCCTGATACAGGTACCGCCCATCAGTGGTCTAAGAACCTAGGGACTACAATATCCAGCCGACCTCGCGACTGCACCACTGTACCTGCTTTTGCTCTAGCGCCTCCTGGGAGTTGTAGTTTCTGGCCCCTTTAGCGTTGCTAGTGAGTGCGAGAAAGTTGGAATGCAGGGGCTAGGAAGATCTCCAAGATGAGCTGCCTCATGAGCTCTGGACTTGGGCATCTTCTGGGGCCTTGAACAGGCACTCTGGGACATGAGTTTTCCCCTTGAATAGATGTAACTGTCATCCTCATAATTACTTTCTACTACATAATAAATGGGTACTTGCAAAGCAAGTGGTAATTATCACATCCTGAGCTCTTACTCTGTGGCACTGTGCTACATGTTTGTAATGTATAGAACCATCAGAACAGCCCAGTAAGAAAGAGGCCACCATCATCCCACTTTACAGGTGTAAAAAGGTAGAGAAGCTACAGTGAGTGACCCATGCTTGCTTGACTCTAGAGTACACCCCTTACCTCACTCCTGATCTATTCCATAGCTTGAGCTCTCAGCCCACCATCACTATCAGAAGATGATCATTCATTAATATAACAGTTATTTATTGAACACCTGCTGTGTATACCAAGTCCTGTGTTAGATTTTATATATACATGCATACATATGAGCACAAACAGTCTCATCAAAAATTTCCTCTAGTGGCTGGGGAGATGGCTCAGTGGTTAAGAGCACTGACTGCTCTTCCAGAGGTCCTGAGTTCAAACCCCAGCAACCACATGGTGGCTCACAACCATCTGTAATGAGATCTCATGCCCTCTTCTGGTGTGTCTGAAGACAGCTACAGTGTACTTATATAACTAAAAGTATTTTTAAAAAAAATTTCCTCAGCCGGGCTGTGGTGGCGCACACCTGTAATCCCAGCACTCTGGGAGGCAGAGGCAGGCGGATTTCTGAGTTCGAGGCCAGCCTGGTCTACCGAGTAAGTTCCAGGACAGCCAGGGCTATACAGAGAAACACTGTCTCGAAAAAAACAAATCCAAAAAACAAAAAACAAACAAACAAAAAATTCCTCGAGTTAGTCTGAGAAGATGGCTTAGCAGTTAGGAGCATTTGTTACTCTTGCAAAGGATCAAGGATCTGTTTCTACACCTACATGATAACTCAGAGTCACTCATAATTCTAGTTCCACAGGATCCAGTGCCCACTTCTGACCTCTGCTGGCACTAGGCACATATGTGGTGCACATATATGCAATCAAAACACATATATGTAAACACACAATAAATAAAATTCTCCCTGAAGTCAGATGGGCCCATCATGATCCTCAGAAATGACTTCACTGAACCTCAGTTTCCCCTTTCAAAATACTGAGGTTCTAATTCCATCTACCCCATCCCTTCTCTGGAGGAGGAGGTCCTGCTAAGGAAGAGCAACTGTCCACAGGGCACACATTCTGCGGATGTGCAGTTAGCGGCAGAGCAGGTGCTGAGCCTCTGGGTCCTGAAGACTTCTCTTTTCCTTGTGCTATGCTGGGTCTGTACAATTGACCAAATCAGTTTTATTTTTTATGATTTATTTATTTATTTTATGCATATGTGTACACCACCATTGCTCTCTTCAGACACGCCAGAAGAGGGCACCAGACCCCCATTACAGATGGCTGTGAGCCACCATGTGGTTGCTGAGAATTGAACTCAGGACCTCTGGAAGAGCAGTAGGTTCTCTTAACCACTCTCCAGCCTGACCAAGTCAGCTTTTAAATACAAATTTAAAAGTCCAGATTTCAGCCGGGTGTGGTGGCGCATGCCTGTAATCCTTGCACTTGGGAGGCAGAGGCAGGTGGATTTCTGAGTTCGAGGCCAGCCTGGTCTACAGAGTGAGTTCCAGGATAGCCAGGACTCCACAGAGAAACCCTGTCTCTGGGGGGGTGGGGGTGGGGAGTCCAGAATTCCCATCCTGTATGTGGATTGCCATGAAAGGTCCTCTGGAGGAGGAAGGGAGAGACCTAACTGGGTTTTCTTTCTGGGTGTCAGGAGTTCCACTCCAGCCCAGCAGAGAGAGCATCTTTGGAGGCATTCTCCGCTCACGTGGACTTCTGTACCCTGTTTCACTACCATCAGCTCCTGGCCAGGCTGCAGGTGAGGATGGCTCTTTGGTCCTGCCGTGCGTGTTTGCTCACTGTGTGTTTAGTATGTTGTGACCTGTTTGGAGCCTGGCTCTCTTTTAAGTTCTGAGGACTCTGCCATGGCAGGAGAGATGTAGTCATATCCTCAGGGAGCAGGCGTGGGGATGGGGTGGGGATAGGAACTAAAATGAATGTAAAATATGTCTGGCTGTGGGATCTGCAGGGAGAAGGGACTGGGGTGTCCTTGAACTCACGGAGACCCATATGCCTCTGCCTCCTCTGTGCTGCGATTAAGTGTGCACCAGTGTGTGCCCGTGTGTGCCTGGAGGAAGTTAGTTATCTGAGTGCTTGTTGGACAGCAGAGGGAGACTGAGAGGCCCGAGTCTGTAGTAAAAGAGAAACTTTGGAGGATCCTGACCTGTAGAGAGCCTTACTGAGGTGCCATGCCACCTGGCAGGAACTTGGTATTGAACATATGTGAAGTTCCTCTCCCAGCCTTTGAGTCTCTTGCAAGCCTTTGAGTGGAGGCTGACCTTTTTCTCTAGCCCTTCAATTGATTAGTCAGAAACCGAGTGGTCTAGGCACAGCCATAGGTTACAGTGACAGTGACAGTGACGGCCGCCTGGAATAGTTGGGGCTGCAGGTCAACCAGATGCTTACCATGAAGGATATCCCTAGGTTAGGGTTTCTTCTCACCAGCTGCTGAGGGGTTGAGCCTTCTTGAGATGTATAAGGTCGGACCCCTCAAACTTCTGAGTTGACTCTACACACCATCCTCTAGATGCCTTCCCTACCTTGCCTTGAACAGTGACAGCCCTTCAGAGCCCTGTGTGCTCTGCTGAGCACGTAAGTCTCTGCTGCTGCCGGCCCCACGTAAAGATGGAGAGAAAGTCAGCTCCACAATGTTATCCTCTGGCCACTGCTTGGGGTGTGTGTGCGTCCCTCCCCTGTATACAAACACAGCAGTATTAGAAGTTTTGTAGGGCCTCGCGGGTATATACTCCCACTTCCCAAGGGCAGTGGCAACCTTGGCAGGGTTTCGTTTATTTATTTTTTGACGTGTGATCTCACTGGTAGCCGAGGCTGGCCTCAAATCCACAAATGTACAATCCTCCTGCCTCCCAAGCACTAAAGGAGTTTTGTAAGTAATTGGCAGATCTGGGTATGCCCATGCCTCAGTTTTCACATCTGTAAGTCAGTGTACTGGCTAGTTTTGTGTGTCAGCTTGACACAGGCTGGAGTTATCACAGAGAAAGGAGCTTCAGTTGGGGAAGTGCCTCCATGAGTTCCAGTTGTGGGGCATTTTCTCAATTTGTGATCAAGGGGCGAGGGCCCCTTGTGGGTGGTACCATCTCTGGGCTGGTATTCTTGGGTTCTATAAGAGAGCAGGCTGAGCAAGCCAGGGGAAGCAAGCCAGTAAGAAACATCCCTCCATGGCCTCTGCATCAGCTCCTGCTTCCTGACCTGTTTGAGTTCCAGTCCTGACTTCCTTTGGTGATGAACAACAGTGTGGAAGTGTAAGTGGAATAAACCCTTTCCCCCCAACTTGCTTTTTGGTCATGATGTTTGTGTAGGAATAGAAACCCTGACGAAGACAAATTGGTACCAGCGTAGTGGGGTGTTCCTGTGACAACCTGACCATGTTTTGGGGAGAACTGTGGGAGGACTTTGGAACTCTGAGCTAGAAGAGCCATTAGGATGTTAAGAGCTCTGTGGAAAGTTCTGTAGGAGCTTGGAAGACAATGTTAAGAACAGTGAAAATGATGGAGGCCTGGCTTGTGAAATTTCAGAGGGAAGATTAAAGACTCTTATCAGGGCCATGTTTTGATTGTGAAGATTCTGTGGCTTTGGTTTGCTGGGGCTGAAGAATCAGCTGTGATTAACAAGATACCAGAACCACTAAAGCAAACCTTTGTTGTTACTGGGACTATTGATGCTGGTTAGCTGGAGCTAAGGAATTAGTGGTGATTAAGAAGAGACCAGCATCACTGAGGTGAAATTTTCTGGGAAGTGTTTTCTGAGAGCACAGCGGCTGTATTCCAGAGATAGCCACAGTTGTATTTTGTGCTGTGGCTGGACTTGGTACAGTGTAAGAGTCACCCAGGTGGTACTGGTTTTGAAGGCATGAATGGGGGTCATAAAGAGCAGCTGAGGCTCGGCACTGTGAGAGGCCACGGAAGGCCTTTGGTGAAGGTGTAACCTCAATTGCAATTGATGGCCCAGGACTGAAGGGTCATGCATAGGAGTTGAGGCTTGGCACCATGAAGAGAGCCTATGAGAGGCTATTGGTGAAGCCTAGTTACAGCGGTAGACAGCAGTGTTTTGGAGATGCTAGTGCCATGCGGTGACCACCAAGAACAGCAGCAACAGCAGTGGAATACAGGCAGCTGGAGCCTAGAAGACAAGCTGTGTGCTACAAAGGGCAGAGCTGGAGAAGTGACCCAAGCCCTTGGAGGACCCCGAAGATTGTGAGTTGGATCACAGACATTGAACCATTGGAATTTGAGTTTTACTTTTGATTATGACTATGCCCTGATATTTTTCCCTCTTGAAGGAAGAAAGTATTTTAGTGGAGCCCTCAGTTAAGAGACTTTGAATTTTAAAAGATATTGGACATTTTAAAGGGATTGAACTTTTAATATTTAAAGACTGTGGGATTTTTAACTGTGGGATTCATCTTGGGGATGAATAAGAAAATAAGGGTTGAAGCTTAATAGTGATATGTTGGTGTGTCAAGTTGACAAGGGGTCAATTGTACTGGCTGGTTTTGTGTGTCAACTTGACACAGGCTGGAGTTATCACAGAGAAAGGAGCTTCAGTTGGGGAAGTGCCTCCATGAGATCCAGCTGTGGGACATTTTCTCAATTAGTGATCAAGGGGGGAGGGCCTGGTATTCTCTGGGCTGGTATTCTTGGGTTCTATAAGAGAGCAGGCTGAGCAAGCCAGTAAATAACATTCCCCCAAGCTGGGCGGTGGTGGCGCACGCCTGTAATCCCAGCACTCTGGGAGGCAGAGGCAGGCGGATTTCTGAGTTGAGGCCAGCCTTGTCTACAGAGTGAGTTCCAGGACAGCCAGGGATATACAGAGAAACCCTGTCTCAAAAAAACCAGATCCACCCCCCCCCCCAATAACATTCCTCCATGGCTTCTGCATCAGCTCCTGCTTCCTGACCTGCTTGAGTTTCAGTCCTGACTTCCTTTGGTGATGAAGAGCTGTGTGGAAATGTAAGGGGAATAAACCCTTTCCTCCTCAACAACATTGTCATGATGTTTGTGCAGGAATAGAAATCCTGACTAAGACAGTAAGGATCACAATGGTCCCATTTTTACAGGATGGCGATGTACCTCTAACTTGCTTCAAGCATAACAGAAAAATGTGCAGAATTTTCACTCTTTCCATCCTCTGTGGAGATTTCTTGGTACTGTGCAAAGAATGGGCCACAAGGCCCATGGGACTGGAGGGTGTCAGTGTGGTTTTGAGTCCATCCAAACGGTGAGGCTCTGAATTGGAGAGAAGGCTCAGCAGTTAAGGCTTTTTCCTTTTGCAGAGGACCTGAGTTCGGTTCCCAGCAAAACTATCCACAACCCTGGTTCTAGGGTATCTGTTATCCTTTTCTGACTTCTGTGGGCTTATGTGGTACACATACATACACGCAGGCAAAGCACTCATACATATAAAATAAATCTTAAAAAATTGAAACAAACAACCAAAAATAAATGAGAAGTTTGTGGTGGTTAGATTTGTATTGCTGGTGGGGAAGAGTGAACTGAGAAAAGCATCCATCTGCTGGGCCGCAGACACAGGAGGAGGGGTAAGCCGAGGAAAGGGAGGAGGGGAGGAGGAGCCTGGGGAGGGGGGTCTCAGACCGTGTGCCATGTTTAAGTTTCCAGCTTGAAGCTCTCAGAGGAGACCCTGGCTGGTGGCAATGTGTAAAGGGCACAGTCCCTCTCCTCCCCTCAGTCCTGAGGCAGGACTTCAGTCTCAGCCAGGCAATCTTTCAAGGTCATTCTGGGCATCTGTGGGCGTGTTCTATGGCTGTGGGCGTGGCCCCTGACTATGGGTGTGTTCTATGGCTGTGGGCGTGGCCCTGATTGACTATGGGTGTGCTCTATGGCTGTGGGCGTGGCCCCTGACTGACTATGGGTGTGGTCTATGGCCGACTTTGCTTGAGTCTTGCCCTTGTGCCAGCATCTCCCTGCTCATTGGCATTGGGCATCTATCACCCTTTGCTCAGGCTCCTCCATAAGGACTACCTTCTGCTGTCTTGTGGTGCATGCTCAGAGGTTGTTCTGACGCCCTGAGACCTTGTGTCCCTCCAAGGTGTGTCACAATGTCTAGGACAAATTATACATCATCCCTGGATCATCAGTCTGGCCGCTGAGATTCTTGCTGCTCATTGCCTCCCTCCCAGAGCCTTGGGGATGGTTGTCAGTACAGAAGTGGAGGGGCTAGAGCCGCTTTTGAGGGGCTGTTAAGGTCCTAAAAGGATTCACACTTTATTCCAAATTCAGTGGAAAGCTCTGGGGCATGGCTTTATGGGAGAGTTTTATGTGGGCAGAGTCAAGCAGGTAAGATGAGTTCCCTCCCACCGGAGCGAGGTGGGGGGACCAGGACAAACAAGGAGGTTCAGGTTGTCACCTCAGGAGTGGAGTATGGGGTGATGATAGGAAGGAGTCTGCAGGTGGAATATCTTGGAAGGATGGTGGAAGCACTTTTGGGGTTCCTGGAACAGCCAGGGCAGAAGCAGAAAGCTCAGGATTGCACTACAGGCCGAGACCTTCTTCAGGCTTGGAGCTGTGGGCGGTGCACGGTGTGGCCTCTGGTGGTCTAGCGCTTGGCCCTGGGATGAAGCCTCAGGGGAAATGGTCCTCTATCAGGAGGGGCTGGAGGCGTGCAGTGGCTTTGATCACTTAGCACAGCTTCTGGCTGGGCCTTTGCTGCTGCTGGGAAGACCATGTCTTCAACAGTCTGAAAGGTTTGGTTTTGGTCAGCCCAGGCTAGTGTTTTTTATTTATTTATTTAAAGATTTATTTATTTATTATATGTGAGTACACTGTAGCTGTCTTCAGACACTCCAGAAGAGGGCATCAGATCTCATACAGATGGTTGTGAGCCACCATGTGGTTGCCGGGATTTGAACTCAGAACCTTTGGAAGAGCAGTCGTTGCTCTTAACCACTGAGACATCTCTCCAGCACCCCCAGGCTGGTCTTGAACTTGTGATATTCCTGTTTTAATTTCCTGAGAACTGGGATGACAGCATATGACACCATGCCCAGTCATGTGACATATGACAGCATATGACACCTCCCAGCCTTCTTTAAGGATTCCCTAACCAAAGTGCATGGAGCCCTTTGGATCTCTACAGGTGATCCAAAAAATCTCTACAGGAGATTTTTTTTTCCAAGACAGGGTTTCTCTGTGTAGCCCTGGCTGTCCTGGAACTCATTCTATAGACCAGGCTGGCCTCGAACTTAGAAATCCACCTGCCTCTGCCTCCCAAGTGCTGGGATTAAAGGCATGCGCTACCACTGCCAGGCTCTACAGGAGATCTTAAAGCTCTCAGCTTCAGCAGCCCAGGTGGGGTTTGAGGCTTGCACAACAAGTTGCAGTAGAAGTTCAGAGGCGTGGTTGTTGTCGCCATCAGTGCCTGCATGGGCCTATCTCCTACTACCCTGACCTTAGGCTCCCCCAGGGCCATCTGGTCTCTGGTCTCCTGCAACCTCTTTGCAGAAGGAGAGGCCACCTGCTCAGGACAGCCCTCAGAGGGAAGCGGGAAGAGCTGCTGAGGTTGCCCGCACAGTGTTTTGGCTTTTTTCTATTTTTATTTGGTGTATGTTGGTGTTTTGACTATTTATATGTCTGTGTGAGGTTGTCAGATTCTTAGGCGTTACAGACAGCTATGAGCTCCCATGTGGGTGCTGGGAATTAAACCTCAATTCTCTGCAAGAACAGTCTAGCCTCATTTTTTTTTTTACCTTTTTGAAACAGGGTCTCACTTTGTTGTCCTGGCTAACCCGGAAATTCTTATGTTGACCAGGCTGGGCTCTAACTCTACAGAGATCCACCTGCCTCTGCCTCCCAGGTGCTGGGATTAGAGGTGTGCACCACCATATCCAGCCGCACAATGTTTTAAGGTGTGTGTGTGTGTGTGTGTGTGTGTGTGTCAGAGTAACACGGGGAGCTTGGAGGAGAGTATAGGAGAAGTGAGCTTGGGCTTTCCTTTGGAGCCTACATTACCCAGGTTGTGACCTCTCTGTTTTTCCTGTCATCTTCCCTCAGGCCTTGTATGACCCTATCAACCCCGACAGGGAGACCCTGGACCAGCCGTCCCTTACTGACCCCGAGCGCCTGTCCAGTGAGAAGGATGTGCTCCAGGCTCTGAAGCCCCTACTGGCCCAGGCCAACTTCTCTCCACTCTCTGAAGATGCCCTGGCCTATGCACTAGTCGTCCACCACCCTCAGGATGAGGTCCAGGTACCTGTTCCCAGAGGGGCCATATTTGCTAGCCTAGAGGAAGCACCCCTCCTTCCCCCATCGGGCGAGGGTCATCAGATGAGGGTCTCAGGTACAGTACTGGAACCTAAGAGGATTTTATGATAAACAATGTAAAACGAATTCCATGGGGCTGAACAGATAGCCCCACGGTTAAGAACACTTGCTGCTATGATAGAGGACTTGCACCCACGTGGTCACTTACAACAGTCTGTAATTCCAGTTCCAGGAGATCCACTGCCCTTTTCTGGCTTTTACAGGTGGGCACCAGGCGTGAATGAAGACCAAACATCTATACACATAAAATAAAAATTAATCTTAAAAATAACCAGAAGGCTGAGTGTGGTGGCACACACCTTTAATCCCAGCACTCGGGAAGCAGAGGCAGGTAGATCTCTGAGTTCAGTGTCATCCTGGTCTACAGAGCAAGTTCCAGTCTGGTCAGGACTACATAGTAAGACCCTTTCTCAGTATTCCCTGAAAATTTTTTTATCTATAAAGATTCTACAGAAAAAATAACAAAAATCCTCTCAATCCCCTCCCCCTAAAGTCAACAAAATTAGGAAGAAATACTAAAATCTTCCAGTTCTATACCTTACTGAACTTTAAGATCTACTTTTCCTAGACCTACTCTGACATATTCTATGATGTGTCCAGCTAGCGGTGGTAAAACATAGTTTAAGTGACAATGTCTGGTCCTTGTAGTTACTTCATAAATGGAGACTCTTAAAACCAATGCTATCTTAGGCTCTAAGAAGATTCTTACATGTGGGGCCACCCTAAAGCTGTGCCCTTCTGCAACCCAAACAGCCACGGGTGACTACTCCCTACCCGTCCACACTGCATGTTCAAGGCAGGGGCCATTTCTGGCTCGGCTGAGTACTCTTGTTCCTCGCTCAGCTGCCTCTGCTTCCCTTCCCCGTTGGCAGGTGACAATAAATTTGGATCAGTATATCTACATGCAGTTCTGGGCTTTGGGCCAGAGAGTCGGCCAGATGCCCCACAAGTCCAGTGTGGGCTCCAAGCGAGGCTTCTTCAGAAAGCTGCCCCCTGCGGAGAGGTGAGGAGGCCCATGTTCCCCAGCTGCAGCTGAAGAGAGCCAGGTTTGAGTTGAGGGGACTGACAGGTCAGTGTCTGGGCCCCTGGGAGAAGCCCAAAGGTGGGAGGTGCAGACTGTCCAAATGCAGCCTCTTCTTCCCAAGAGTAAGTAAGAACTACTGTTTCCAGAGGAAGAGAGGGGAGGGTCAGCCCTCCATTTTCTGAATGAGGAAAATTGAGAATCAGAGAGGCGACATATCATATCCTAAAGAAGTGGCACAGCCATGATTCTGATGAACAACTGACAGGTCCATTATGAAGTCATTTAATTAACCAGCCCCACCGCCATGACTGAACATGTGACTTACTTCCAGTCTCTTGTGATTAAATAGCTTTCTAAAAGGCCATGCAGCATGGAGATGTTCAGGCAGTGGTCAGGATAGTCCAATGGCTGCCTCATGATGGAAAGGGGAAGACTCGGTACTTGTTCCATCCAGGAGGTTTCTGGAGAGCTGCTGACTGGAACCCTGAGGCTCCTGCTAATAGAGGAGGAGGACAGCCTCCGCAGCCATGAGAGCGAGAGAACAAGTAGGCCAAGCCCAGAAGCTCCCTTCTTCCTGTCCGTTTACTAATTTTGAGACATGGTCTTCCATATGTTGCTTTGACTGGCCTGGAACTCACTGTGTCAACAAGGCTGGCTTCAACCTCAGGAAGATCTACCTGCCTCTGCCTCCTGAATGCTAGAATAAGGTGTACGTCACCAGGCCTTTTATATGGGCTATCACTAGAAAGTGGGTTGTGATGTTTTTGAGGGGTCTTCCCACCTCAAAAATCCCGTCAAGAAAATTCCTCACAGCTTGGGTTTTAGATGATTCCTCAGTGTAACAACCAGGACGAGGGAGGTGCGGGCTGCCCTGCGCTCACTTCCTCCTTTCTGGCCCTCAGGAGATATTTCAAGCGAGTGGTGTTGGCCGCACGGACGAGAGGGGGGCACCTGGTTCTGAAGAGCTTCAAGGACACGCCACTGGAGGGCTTGGAGCAGCTGCTGCCCGAGCTGAAGGTTCGCACGCCCATGCTGCAGCGCGCCCTGCTCAACCTGATGCTGGTGGTCTCGGGCGTCGTGGTCTTCGTCAATGTGGGCATGGTGATACTGTCTGACCTCAAGATGGCCACCTCCCTGCTGCTGCTGCTCTTCGCTGCCTTCATGGGCGTGAAGGCCTCCAAGGTGAGCACCCACGCCCCCTCGCTTTGTGGGCTGTGCGGCCAGGTCTCCTGTGTGCTCGGTCCTTCCACGCGGTGCCCCTGGTGCACAATGCCCTTACATCCTTTTAATTCTTCTGTCAGCACCCTTCACCCCGCAGGGCTCCCACTCTTCCTGCCTCAGTTTCTTCACTGGCAGTTTTAAGAGGATAGTGAAGGTTATATACTTTGGAGCTTTACTGACTGAATATGAGTATGACTCTACTGTTCTGCCTTAAGCAACTTTTTTGTTTGTTTGTTTGTTTTTTGGAGACAGGGTTTCTCTGTGTAGCCCTGGCTGTCCTGGAACTCACTCTGTAGACCAGGCTGGCCTCAAATTCAGAAATCTGCCTGCCTCTGCCTCCCAGAGTGCTGGGATTACAGGCGTGCGTCACCTCCGCCTGGCGCAGGTTATCATCTTACCGTCTCTGTAGCCAGCTCCTTCACTGCAGAATGAGAATGATGAGGAGACCTGACCTTGGCGGTGGACAGGGATGAAACGAGTCAACGGGAGCCTGGCACAGTCCCGGATGTACCACGTGAGGTCACTGTTGAGGTGGTGGCGGTCACTACAGTGCGACTCTCTGTCCCCTATGCTTCCTTCCTGGAGGTCATTGCTGCTGACAGAGCCAGCTCCAGCCCCAGATGACCGGTTTAGAAACTCAGGGCCTGCACCAGGAAGTTGTATATTTTTTAATAAGCTCCCTTCTTGAGCGGCAGTGTGGAGTTCGGGGCCTCCTCAGACTGGCGTTGCTCACCAGCTAAGATTCAGGGTCAAGGGGTCAGGTGGTGCTGACACCCAGCTTGTGTTCTCCATGCCTTTCCTGTTGGCTGAGGTGGCTGGGAAGGGTGGCCTTTCTCACTCTGTGGTTGCACTACCTGTCTGAGTTAGAGTTTTACTGCTGTGAACAGACACCATGACCAAGGCAACTTCTATAAGGACAACATTTCATTAGGGCTGGCTTACAGGTTCAGAGGTTTAGCCCATTATCATCACGGCGGGGAGCATGGTAGCATCCAGGCAGGCGTGGTGCAGGAGGAACTGAGAGTTCTACATTTTCATCTGAAGACTGCTAGCAGAATACTGTCTCCCAGGTAGCTAGGACAAAGGAATTAAAACCCACATCCACAAAGCTACATCTACTCCAAAAAAGACTACACTTCTCCACAGTGCCACTTCCTGGGCCAACCATATACAAGCCATCACATTTCACGTCTGGCCCTATAGGCTTGTTCAGACACACGAGTCTATGGGGGCCATGCCTAGCCATAGCATAATTAAAAAGTACATTAGTCCAACCTCCAAAGTCCCCATAGGCTATACAGTCTCAACAATGTCAAAAGTCCAAAGTTCAAGGTCTCTTCTGAGATCCATCCAATCACTTACCTGTAATCCCCGGATCAATAAGAAAACCAGTTCAGCAAACTCCAAACCCTGCATCTCCATGTCTCATGTCAAAGCACTTTTCAGATCTCCAAATCCTTTTTCATCTTTGTTGACAAACTTCTTTTCCTGGGCTGGTTCCACTCCCTGCTAGCAGCATTCAAGAGATAGCCCACGGCTCTGGCATTTTGGACATCTTGGGGTCTCCAAGGCAACCTCAACGTTACAGCTTCTTGTTTCAATGTCTGGGATCCAATCAAGATCTTCTGGACTCCTTTAAAGGGCTAGAGTCAGTTTTTCAGCTCTGCCATCTGTAGCACTCTAAGCTCAGACTGATCCACCCCACTGCTGCTGCTCTTCTTGGTGATCTGGGATCTCCCACTGCAACTAGGCTTCACCAGTAGCCTCTCATAGGCTCTCCTCATGGTGCCAAGCCTCAAATCCTTTGCACGACCCCTTCAGTCCTGGGCCGTCAACTACAACTGAGGCTGCACCTTCACCAATGGCCTTCCATGGCCTCTCAGAGTGCCAAGCCTCAGTTGCTCTTCATGATTCCTTCATGCCTTCAAAACCAGTACCACCTGGGTATTTCTTACACATTACCAAGTCCAGCTACCAGCACAAGGTATAACCACGGCTATCTCTGGAACACAGCTTCTTTGTGCTCTCAGAAAAGACTTCCCAGAAGATTTCACTTCAGTGATGCTGGTCTCTTCTTAATCACCACTAATTTCTTAGCTCCAGCTCACTAGCATCAGTTGTCCCAGGAGTCCCTTCTACTTTTCACTCTAAAGCCAGAGCCACATGGCTGGAGCTACCATGTTCTGCTGCTTGCTGGGGCTGGAACATGGCCCCCTTATTCTATCACCAGCTTTCTGTCTTCCACTCTGTCCTCACTGCCGAGGCTTGGCTTTCCTGAAACTTGCTCTGGAGACTGACCTTGATCTCAGAGATCTGCATGGCTCTGTCTCCTGTAATACTGGGATTAAAGGCGTGTACCATCAAGCCTGGATTTAAGTTTTTCTTCACCCAGAACCTGCTTTGTCCCAGGCTGCTTTACACTCAGAGATCTGTTTGGTTTTGTCTTCTTGGATTAAAGGTATTTACCACCAAGCCTGGATCTAAATTTAGCTGGGTGGGATCTTGCCCGCAAATCCCTTAATCTATTATCTCCTAGAACATTGGACTCAGCTCCATTTCACTTCCGGTGCCCCTTTAATACTTGAATCAGATATTTTATATTTTTCTTTTCTAAGCTTGCTATGCCTGTTCAAAACTCTTCATGAGACGTAACTAGAGAACAAAGTCTCTGCTGGATGTTTTTGAGACTTCCTTTGTCAGTGCAATTAGTGTACATCTCTTTACCTTAGCCTCAGGTAGACTTTTCAGACAAGGGCAAAAAGCAGCCACATTCTTCACCAAAATACCACAAAAATGGTTTCCAGGCCACATATTGAAATTCTTCTCCACTAAACCCTCTTGGGCCAGGTCTGTACAGTTCAAATCACTCTCAGCAACAAAGTCTTCCATATTCCTACTAGGATAGCCCATTAAGCCCCAATTTAAAACATCCCACTGCTTTCCAAATTCAAAATCCCCAAATCCACATTGTTCCAAACAAAAGCAGGACAGGCCTATCACAGCAACACCCCAGTCCCTGGTACCAACTTCTGTCTTAGGGTTTTACTGCTGTGAACAAGACACCATGACCAAGGCAGGCCTTATAAAGGACAACATTTAATTGGGGCTGGCTTACAGATTCAGAGGTTGAGACAATGATGGCATTGTCAAGGCAGGAGCATGATACTGGAGGAACTGAGAATTCTACATCTTCATCTGAAGGCTGCTATCAGAATACTGACTCCCAGGCAGCTAGGACAAAGATAGTAAAGCCCACATCCACAAGGCCACACCTACTCCAACAAGGCTGGGCATGGTGGCGCTCGCCTGTAATCCCAGCACTCTGGGAGGCAGAGGCAGATGGCTTTCTGAGTTCGAGGCCAGCCTGGTCTACAGAATGAGTTCCAGGACAGCCAGGGCTACACAGAGAAACCCTGTCTCCAAAAAACCAAATCCAAAAAACACTGTCTAAGGGAGCCCTCCTCTCACTCCTCAGTGGCCTAGAGGGCTGTGCAGTCCTACAGAGTAGAAGGGCCCCGCTCATCCAGTTCTGGTGTTCTGATTACTCATTTGTTCATACTCCAGCTGCAGTCCAGTCCGGACCTCCGTCCGGGCCAGCTGCCAGCCATGCACACCTCTAAGTATTCATTCCTTCTGTGTTCAGTGCCCCTGGGTTTGCTGTCCCACAGGCCACCCTCCTGGGTTTTTCCTGTTTCCCTGCGTACAGCCATATGCTCTCTGCCTGGTTTCTCAGCTGCTGTCTTGGAGCAGGCTGTGGAACTCCCTGGGATCCCTTGTGCCTGAGTCTCTGTGACCAGCTGGGCTGGAGTGGAGGTTCTCAGTGGCTGCTGCAGCCGACATCTCTCACATCTGTTCTTTGTGGGGGCCTGGCCACGGTGCCTGCCTTGTTTCTGGCCTCCAGGTGACATCTACAGCCCATGCCCAGCCCCACCCAGAGCAGGCCCTACCCTGCCTTCTCACTACCTGGTGGGGACCCTGTTCAGCTTGCCTTGTGGTTAGCTGAATCCGTCCCCACCACTATCCCACCCAGCCCGTCTCTGCTCTCTGTGTGTTTGTGGTATGTAACCTCCTCCCCTGCCTCCCTAGACTCTGCATTTGCATGTTCTGTCCCCTCTGACTGATTCTCTTTCACTGGCCTGGTCCCCTCTGCATTCCTTATCTCGTGGCCAGAGGCCATCAGCTGCCTGAGGCCTTTCTGAATCACCAAGGCTGGGATGGGTCTCTGGACACCCTACCACAGACTGCCTTCTCTGTGCTGAGCAGGCCAGGGCAGCTTGGCCTGTGGACTGTAGGCCCCTGCTGGGGGCAGAGGCTTGTGGACACAGGTTAGGTGGCATGGACTGACGAAGCCTGAGGGTGCATCCACTCTCTGGACAGCCTTGAGGGTGAGACAGTGTTTTCTAACAACAGACTGGGGTGTGTTGCTCAGTTAAAGGCCCATGATCCAAGTGGATGGGGATGGGGGACATGTGTGGGGCACACTAGGACTGGGGTTTAGAGTTTCAAATTCTGAGCTGGGGAGGCTATGAGCAGGGCCTAGGAAGATGGAGCAGGGAAGAGGCAGGCATCAGGATGGCTAGGGACAGACAGGCTGGCCAGGAGGGATGAGGATGGTGATTAGATGTGGCCTGTGACCCGTGAGGGAGGGCTGCCAGAGTGGGGCACGGGGAGTTGGGGGATATGCTTGCATGCCACTGTGGGGTGCTCCTGTAGCCCCAAGAACTCACTCGGCAGACAAAGACAGGAGACGGAAGGATTCTGTCTCAGTGGCAGTTGGCTCCAAGGCAGGGCCGGAGTCCAAGGTGTGGGCTTTTAAGAAGGTCTAGCCACACAGCCATGTTGGAAGGTGTCCGGACATGTCAGTGCAGGCTGGAGTTTGGCCTGCTAGGGTGGGCCTCACAGCTCTGTCCTTACACTCTCCATCATGGGTGCTGAGTTCTGCCCCTCCCCCACACCACCCTTGTAAACAGACAGCGCTGCTCTAGACCACTCGCTCAAGGCCTTGGGGCTATAGGAGCTGGCAGAAACCGGTCAAGGGCACAGGACTGCTGTGAGCTCATCTGTCTTGGCTAACTGTGGGTTTGCAGTGTTGACTAGGCCCAGACTGCACCCGGTGCCCATTACCTGCAGTTTTCTTGACAGTGTAGTAGCTTAAACAGTTCTTTTTCAATTATGGAAAGATTCAAGTAGACATAGAAATGAGGTCACCTGCACCCAGTGTTGGGTTGACAACAATCTGATTGCATTGTAACATAGCCATCTGTCTGTACTGGGTCACTGAAGCGAGTTTACATGTTATTTGGGAATATGGAAGACTACTTGACAGGAATGTACTGGGATTAGAATTTCCTAGGCCCACCAACCAAGGAACACACGCAGGCTGGACCTAGACCTCCTGCACTATAGAGCAGGTGTGCAGCTTGGTCTTCACGTGGAGACCACGTGGAGCGGGGGCTGTCCCAAAAGCTGTTGCCTGTGGGGGGGGGGGATATGTTCTTCTTGTCTAGCCTCAGTGGGAGAGGATGTGCCTCACAGAGACTTGATGTGCCAGGGTGGGGGGATACCCAGGGGGAGGAGAAGGGGGGGGAGGATTGTGGGAGGGAGGGGGCAGGAGTGGGGCAGTGAGCAGGATGGCAAGTGAATGAGTAGAAAATAATAATAAAAGTATTCTAACACATACACACACACACACACACACACACACACAGAGAGAGAGAGAGAGAGAGAGAGAGAGAGAGAGAGATAGAGAGAGAAACTTCACGTTTGAAATCTTTGCATAAAACCTTATGTGGCCAGAAAGCAAAGCACTGGTCAAGGGAGTCGGCATCCGCCTGAACCCAGCCCCGATCCAGAGCAGGAGAAGCCAGGCTGCTGGGCACTCTGGTGCTGAGTGGCCCTGCATCACTGTATCCCACAGGTGTTTGGGCAGCGCCGCAGTGCGCAGGCGCTGGAGCTGGCACACATGCTGTACTACCGAAGCACATCCAACAACTCAGAGCTGCTCAGTGCCCTGGCACTCCGAGCACAGGAGGAGCACATCAAGGAAGCCCTGCTGGCTCACAGCTTCCTAGCCCGCCGGCCAGGGGGCCCCCAAGGCATACCTGAAGGTGAGTCCTCCCCATATTCTAGGTCCTTCCTCCTGTTGATAGGTCTTCCCTGTTACCTCCCAGGCCCTCACTGCTGTCCCCCAGACATTCCCTGCTGTCCCCCAGACCCTTCCTGCTGTCCCCCAGACCCTTCCTGCTGTCCCCCATATTCTCCCTTTTGTCCCCCAGACCCTCCCTGCTGTCCCCCAGACCATTCCTGCTGTCCCCCAGACCCTCTCTGCTGTCCCCCAGACCATCCCTGCTGTCCCCCAGACCCTCCCTGCTGTTCCTCAGGCCCCTCCTGCTGTCCCCCAGACCCTCCCTGCTGTCCCCCAGATCCTTCCTGCTGTCCCCCCAGACCCTCCCTGCTGTCCCCCAGACCCTCCCTGCTGTCCCCCAGACCCTCCCTGCTGTCCCCCAGACCCTCCCTGCTGTTCTCAGGCTCTTCCTGCTGTCCCCCAGACCCTCCTGCTGTCCTCAGGCCCTCCCTGCTGTCCCTCAGGCCCAGGTTTCCTCTAGCTCCAACGTGGACACAGTCTCTTCCACAGAGACCTCCAGGTGGCTGCAGTCTGAAGTGGAAAGCTGGCTTCTGGCCCAGTCAGGCTGTGATGTCACCTTCAATGGACCTCGGGCCCTGGCCCATCTGCAAGCCCTGACCCCCAGCTTTGGGTTGTTCCCACCACCTGAATTGCCACGACTGGACCCGATGGTCTTGGGCACTCCAGAGGCCCCACAGGCCGCACTGGGTAGTAGCTACCCCTCACCCTGACCACTTACTACCAGGCCCTGCGCTGGCAGGTGCCAAGCTCCACCTCCTCCATCGCAGGCTGTCAGTTGTGGCAACTGCATCTCCTTCCTGGACTTTCAGTTCTTGACAGGCTGTTATTTCTGCTAGGCCATTAATTTTGCTATGCTATAGACTTCAGAGGAGCCAATCAGGGCTGTTGGCAGTTGCTAGGCAGCCTCCTGAGGCCCACGAATCAAAGCCGTTTATTTCAACTTGTTATTTTATTTCTTAGACCCGCCCCTGGCGGGAACCTCACTGAGGTCTGTGGAGGAGGCGGGGCTTGGGAGGCTCACGCAGCTGCTGAATTGCAGCTGCCAGCCTTGGCCACAGTGAGATGGGCCAGGCTGTAAAGCTGCACTGGGAGGGGAGGGCTAAGGGGAAGGGGAGGAGAGGGCTGGGGGGGGGGCGGCTTCATTTTCTGTTTAGCGTGCGCAGAACTGCTCGCCACAAGCACGTGGGCCCACTGCAGCCTGAGAGCCATTTGCCCCTGGCACACAGTGGGTAACAGACACTGGCACCTCAGCCACAGGCAGCCAGTCAGAGTGTCTGGAGGAGCCTCCTCAGAAACCACGTGAGATGCATCTGTTCTGCAGCTGATCTGTTCTGGTTGGAGGCACTGGAAACTGTCTGTGCCAAAGAAGACTTGCAGGGTTCCATCCCAAGATCACTGAGCTCAGGCCCCCGCAGGCTCCGAGGCCTGCTCTGCTTTGCCACAGAAATCACGTTAGCCGGGGTCTCCTGTCTGTGCACTGTTTTGTCACTTTGCCTCTTCCAGAGGAATAAATCATGCTTAATAAAGCTGGATTGGTGTGGCTGCAGGTAAAGGGAGGCTGGAAAGAGGGTGTGGCTGGGTTTGGGACCGGACTCCTAGAAGCACTGATGCCTGAGGAGAGTTGCCTGCAAGAATCTGGATCTCAAACAGGAAGACGGTGCAGGAGTGCAGATCACACAATGGCGCACAGCCAGGAATTAGGTTCCTGGGGAATCCAGCTGGTACCCGCTGCTTGAGGGTAGAGGAACGGGCCCTATTGGCTGCAGAGGTGGCCTGTGTTGGCGAGGAAAGGGTGAGGGTCTACAAAGGTGGGGAGAATGGTTTGCAATAGGAAACAACCAGTCACGCAGTGCCTGGGTCAGAGAGGGGGTGGGTAAGAGACAGCCCAGAACTGCACAGCAGCCTGGGGTCCTGAGAACAGTGCCACAGAAGCTGGAGCACGGAGAGGGACTGAGGGCGGTGCCACAGAAGCTGGAGCACGGAGAGGGGCTGAGGGCGGTGCCACAGAAGCTGGAGCACGGAGATGGGCTGAGGGCGGTGCCACAGAAGTTGGAGCACCGAGAGGGCTGACACTCAGCTCTGATGAGGGAGAGCTTCAGGGAAGAGTGGGCTGCATCCTTTTTCTCCCCTAGGCGGGGTGCCCTGGGGAAGCTGGCTCCGGTCAGTGCCCAGGCGCAGAGCCTGGGAGTTGAGCTCTGAATGAGCCCGAGGAGGTCAGGTGTTAAGGAAGGAGGGGAAGCTGAGTCAGGCTCGTGGCTGAACGGATTTATTTTCCAGGGGACACCGCGCTCATTCACGTTTCCGCAGGTGGATGTAGACAATGCCGCTGACCAGAGCGAGTGGAAAAGCCACCCAGGCCAGAGCGAAGCAGTAACCAAAGCTGCCCCCACGCGGGTGCTTCGCCAGGATCTCCTCAGCGTGGATGGCATAGATCAGTGCCCCGGAGAACACGGCTGCACCTGCGGAACCACCAACAGCAGTGTGGGGCCGGGCGCACGGGATGCCGCCCTGCCCTCGGTCCTCAGTGGTGTCCCAGAACCACCACCGCCGCTGGTCCCTAACTGCGCATCTGCGAAATAAGGCCACGGCAGCTGTGCGTCCGTGGAATCTCTCTGAGTTTTTCATGAGCCAAACATGCAAACATGAGATAGTAAAATGAAGGGGGTTCTCTGGGAACCCAGGAAGATGTTTTCAAAACCACTACGACTAACTCAGCCCTTTACCACCTGGACCCAAAGAAAAAAAGAGAGAGCGAGAGAGCTGTGCTTTCAGATCTCAGTGACCGCTTCATCTCCCGCCCCCACTGTCTCAAGCCTCAATTTATTTGACCTTAAAAAAGAAGTGGGACATACGCGGGCCGTGGTGGCGCACGCCTGTAATCCCAGCACGTGGGAGGCAGAGGCAGGCGGATTTCTGAGTTCGAGGCCAGACTGGTCTACAGAGTAAATTCCAGGACAGGGCTATACAGAGAAACCCTGTCTCGAAAAACCAAAAAAAAAAAAAAAAAAAAAAAAAGAAGTGGGACATAATGGGCCACACCTGCACTCTCAGCTGCCCAGGATGCTGAGGCCTGAGGACAGAAATTTCAAGGCCAGCTAGGACGTTTTATCAAAACCTATTTCCAAAAAAAAAAAAAAAAAAAAGATAAAAAGAGGGTTGAAAGCACATGCCTACAACCCACATGTGTGGAGCTGGCCACGTGCCTCAGACGGGAGGGGAAGAGTCTGTCTGGCAGACCACAGGCCCTCCCTGTGTTACAGCCCCAGTATTGGGAGGGGGGGGGGGGACAGAGAGACGGACAGAGACAGAGAAACAGGTGCCCAAGGAGCAGCAGTAGGCTGGTGTGACCCAGAATATTCCTTTTGTGGATCCCTTAACTGCCTCCGTCCCTGGAACCCAAATCATTCACCAACGCCAGACTTCCCAAGCACCGCTCACCACAGAACCTCTGAGACTCACGCACGTACACCTCCACTGGCCCGCGGGGGTCACGGAGGCCGCGCTCAGGAAAGGGCTGGGATCCTGAGGATGCTTTTCGGTTTGAGCCTTGAGTGCCCCTCCATCCCTCGCCTCCACCCCATTCCCGAGCTGGGGGAAGTGCTTACTCGTGCAAAGCTGGCAGAGGCCGGTGGCGTAGAAGAGCCCTCCTCTTCGCATGGTGTAGAGTTGGAACATGAAGAGGATGAAGGACAGGCAGCAGAGGATGAGAGACAGCACCATGAGCGCCTGCACTGCCTTCAGCCAGCCTGCAGGGGGCGACAGGTGAGGTCACAGCTGGAGCCGCGGTCCCCACTGGCTGGACTCTACCCACTCCAGGTTCAGCTAGGCAAGCTTCAAGGGTGTGCATGTCACAAGGATTACCAGGCAAACATCTTACTGGTGAGCTCCATCCCCACGCTCACTAACTTAGAATCCTGGAGGGAGGCAACTCCGTCTCTTAGAACTCTGGCCTTTCCCCGGTCAATGAATGGCTCCCACATTCATAACACTAGCTCCATTTCTTTAGAACTCTGAAAAGTCTTCTCAGAGTTTAGGGAGCTTTCTCTCCATTCCTTAAGCTGCAGCGTGTGGCCTCCACCCTCTCTGGATTTATCAATGCCTGTCCATCCAGACAGGCTGCCCATGGCCGCCCAGGTGCTCACTCACTGCCTAGGCTAGGTGCCCAGCCCTGGGCCTGGCAGGCCTTTTCCTGCCCTCAACTGTGTGCTCACCGTTCTCACTGACGTTACTGCAGGCCCACGTTTGAGTGGTGCTGTTCCACGTGCAGTCATACCACAGGTTCAGGGACTCCTTCTCTGGGAGAGTCCACCAGGACTGGAAGGGACAGAGACCAGGGAGGGTGGGTGAGGTGAGAAGAGGGACAAAGGGTGTCAGGGGGAGGAGGATGGAGGCCCCGATGGGCCAGTGTGGGCGAGGCCAGAGAAAGGACACATGCAGCAGTAGAAGCTGGGCAGAGGAGAGGCAGGGGTTGGAGGGGCAGAGGAGAGGCAGGGAGGTGGAGGGGCAAAGGAGAGGCAGGGAAGTGGAGGGGCAGAGGAGAGGCAGGGATGTGGAGGGGCAGAGGAGAGGCAGGGATGTGGAGGGGCAGAGGAGAGGCAGGGATGTGGAGGGGCAGAGGAGAGGCAGGGATGTGGAGGGGCAGAGGAGAGGCAGGGATGTGGAGGGGCAGAGGAGAGGCAGGGAGGTGGAGGCACAGAGAGGCAGGGAGGTGGCGTCTTAGAAATGGGCTGTAGCTGGGGTTCCTGGTGAGTTGGGAATTTACCTTGTCCAAAGTAGCCACGAAAAGCAAGACAAGAATGAGGATGTGGAGGGCAGAGACCACCAACAGGAGGAGTGACATGGCTGCCGGATGTCTGTCGGGCTCAGAGCAGGAGAGGCAACCCTGCAGTGGGTAGGAGCACTCAGTCCTCGGGGGAAGAGGGCTGGGGAGGACTCGAGTCTGCGGGAAGTCTCTGGAGCAAGGGAGAAGGAGAGGAAGCTGAGAAGTTCCTCCCTGGGGAGAAGGGTACGCTGGGGACTCTGTGCTTCTGGACAGAGTGGGACAGAGAATGTCCTAGATGGACTTTTGGGAGACAGGGGAATGGACAGGACTAACAATGAGTTGGTGCATCTTCAGCGCCCCGTTTGTGGGCTGTGTGGGTCACCATATGAAAGTTTACACTGACACCCTTTCCCATCCACCAGGAGCAGGAATTGCCCCCGGGACAGGCATCCTTGCCTCACTCACTCTTTCCTGGGGTGACTCATGGGTGACTCATCCCCTCCGTCAGCACCAGGGAAATGCCAGCCCCTGGCTGAGTCTCTGTGGTCCTCACCCAACCGACTGCAGACCCGAGGCTCTCCAGGCTCTCCACACTCAGAGAGATGGATTTGAAGCAGGGAGGGTGTGGTCTGAGTGGAGAGACCACCTCCTAGCACCCTTCAGTGTCCAGAGAACTCAGCCAGCCCTGGGAGCCCTCCTGCACCCCTTAATCTCAGGAGGGAGTAGAAGACCCCAGGGAGAAGCCCCAGGGCATTCCTCGCGGTGGGCTCTGTTGGGACACGTCTCATAGACGGCCCTACCCCTTCCGGTATTCCCACCACAAAGGTTGAGAGACCACTTCTTCAATTACCAGACTCCTCCAGAGCTAAGAGTGGAGAATCTCTTCCTCCCATGGTGCCATGCCGCCCAGAAAATAAAATCCCGTCTGAATAGCGGATTGAAAACTTACCGAGAGTCACTGAAGAAGTCAGAGCTGGAGTCTGTCCTCAGTTGGGCCTCTTGCCCCGCCCTTCTGCTCCCTCCTTCCACTCTGAGGCCCCCGCCTCCCTCACCGCCTTCCTCCCACCCCGTAATACCCACCCTTCTCCCTCTGCCTTCCCCTCCCTCCCTCCCTTTCTCTCTCTCTCTCCTCGGGTGGTTTTCTGCGTCTCTCCACTCTCAATATATACCAACCCTTTTATATCCACTGTAGCCTCGCCCAGCTGAGGTCTCCAGTCAGGGGAGGGCACAGAATCTTGGTTCCTTATTCCCTCCTCACGCAGTCACACAGTAGGCATGCATGTTCTGGGACCTCCTTTCAGGGCTCAAATGAGAAGTCCTTGGGGCCCTGGGTGGGGCATGTTACCTCCTAGGACTGGATGCCTGCTCTCTTTGATGAAGTTTGGGGCAGAGAAGATGACACAAGAATCTGTAGAAGGCCAGATCCTGAGACATGGATCCAACTTTGGGCTGGCTCATGGCAGGACAAAAAGTAGCACTCTATGGAAAGGACCAGGATGTAGCCTTTAAGAATGCCAGTGTCACTGTTTCTTGGTTGTGTGACCTGGGATAGATTATTTCACTTACTTGAGCCTCAGTTTGCTAATCTGCATAGTGGGTATAATACACAGTCAATAAAGAAGATAGAGTGATGACAATGACAACTGGGTAGGTGGATGCTAATTAAAAAAAGGATACAGCCGGGTGGTGGTGGCGCACACCTGTAATCCCAGCACTCTGGGAGGCAGAGGCAGGTGGATTTCTGAGTTCGAGGCCAGCCTGGTCTACAGAGTGAGTTCCAGGACAACCAGGGCTATACAGAGAAACCCTGTCTCCAAAAAACAAAACAAAACAAAACAAAATCCTGAAAAGCCTCTTGGAGGTGGTGATATTTGACCTGAGTCATTTGGGCACCAGGGAGAAAAGAAAATGTCCCAGGCTTTGGGAAGAAACGTCGACTGTTTGGACAGCAGACAGAAAGGCCAATGTGACTGGAGCACAGGGAGCCTAGGGTGTGGTGAGTGGGACATCAGAGGATTCACTTGGAAATTCATGGGAGAATCAGGATTTTACTGTAAGTGCTGTGGGAGGCCATTAGAATTCTCACAGCACTCTAGTCCCAGGTTTTTTGTTTTGTTTTGTTTTTTTCAAGACAGGGTTTCTCTGTGTAGCCCTGGCTGTCCTGGAACTCACTCTGTAGACCAGGCTGGCCTCGAACTCAGAAATCCACCTGCCTCTGCCTCGCGAGTGGGAGACCGGGCGCTGGGTACCACAGCACAGACTGCAGGCGTCACTGATGACTTCTCCATGCTTTGCTTTGTCTGTAAAAGAGGGAGAGCCTAGTGGGTAGCTTAGATCTAGAGCAGGGCGTGGCAATTCTGTACAACTTATCGCAGGCTTTGGAGCCCCGAGTGGAGTCAAGGGAACTCCAGTTCAGAGGCTCTAGTAATTGGAGAAAGGGCAGAGACTTGGGTCTCTGGGCTTTGGGAAGCTAAAGTTTGGAATTTTAAATGAGGATGGATGGAGGAGGGCGCAGAGACTGGGGAAGTCTAACTCTGATCCTGGAGAGAACAGAGAGTGGGTCACTGAGGACAAAGCAGGGGGGCGGGTCTGGGATGGAGTCTTGTACTCCTCTATGATTGCAGGGACTGAGGGTTGCATCCCAGGAGGAGTGTTGGAACCAGGGGCAAGGAAGCTCCTAACGGGCTGAGGAAGCCAGCTGGGAACAGTTTTAACAATCCCCAAGAGTTGGAAAAGTTCGGTACTTGGGGTACCTAGGGGAGGCGTTTAGGGAATCCCCAACAACAGTGTCCAGTAGAAGTGGGAGCATCTGGAGACTAGGGTGGTGGTGACGGGATCTCCCCTGCCCAAGCCTCGGAGGAGCGCTGCATCGCAGCCACTTCCTCCCACAGGAAACCGCAGGCGTCGGGCACACCCAGCCTCTAGGCAGTGGCGTCCACAGCCCCCTTGCAAGACCACGTGGGATGAAGAGCTTGGCCAGATGGGACCGCTGGAGGTTCTGCCCACTCCCACTTCCGGCTCTGCCCTACGTGTCCCCCCAAACCGTTGGTTGCGCATGCGTAGTGAACCTGTGTAGGAACTGAGCTAGTGGTGAGCGTTCCTCCAAACCATGAATTCCCCAAATAACTAGTCCAAGGCACGCACTTGGACCAGTACGGAAGGACCCTGCCTAGTCCCAAAGTCTAGTCTTCTAAACGTTTCACTTCAGTTTCCACTGCCCGTAGTCCTGAACTCCAACGCAGCCCACATTGGACCTCCCACCAGGGTCCCTCCCAGCGCCTCACTTGGCTCTTTTTAAATAACAAGGCCCGCCCCCAAACCTAAAGCCCCGCCTTCTCACTAAGCCCACCGGCCGCTCCCTTCTAGTCCCCGCCCCTTACAGACCATGAGCTTCTCCCCTTTCGTTAACGCTCTTTACAGGGCTCTGACTCCACCCTTCTGCCTGCAGTCCCGCCCCTTACAGCATCCAAGCCCCTCCTCCTTGCTATTAACAGCCTCTGGCTCCGCCTCTTCTCCGTACTATACTTTCTCCCCTTCCTTTTACAATAAGGAGATCTTCCTGAGGCCCCCTGGATCCTACCTCTGCTCCTCCCCCTCCCCTCTCCCTAGACTCCTGGCTCCTCCTCCTTCATGCTGTGGTGACCCACCCTACTATTTTTGTTGCTACTTCATAAATAACTAGCTTTGCTACAGTTATGAATCGTAATGTAAACATCTGTGTTGTCCGATGGTCTTTGGTGACTCCTGTGAAAAGGTCGTTGGATTCCACAACGGGATCGCGACCCACTGGTTGAGAACCGCTGTTCTCTAGGGTCTTCTCAGCCCCGCCCCCGCCCCGCCCCCTCAGGCCAGTCTTCTGGCCTGCCCCGTCTCTGGCCTGCCCCCTCTCCGTCCAGGACTGGAGTCGGCTGAGTCTTCCGTGGATCTCTCCTGTCCGCCCCTTCCGCTGTCCTCAGGCCTTATTGGCCCCTTGTCTCCCCAGTAACCAGACTACAACAGTGAGAGTGGAGCTACAAAGCCTGGTCAGGCACTCAAGCCGGTAGAGCCCAGACCTCGCCCCCACCCCAGCCCAATCCGGCCAGGGTTCAGAGGTGCGGAGAGGTGGCCCAAGGACCGAGTCAGAGTCAAGCCGCAGGACCCAGATTGTGTGTTTGGGGTGAGCGATGTTCTGGTGTAGTCCTTGAAGAGTCGAGGCTCAGAGAGGCCGCAGTGCTGTCGGCTGCTCTGTGCGCTGGCTTGCGCGCTCTGAGGCTGACACACCCCTTGCAGGAGCGCCGCCACTATGTCCAGGATGCGTTTGGGTATGTCCGCCAGGAGCGCCCGCTCCGAAGAAGGAAGTGAGATCTTCCTGGAGGGATCAGGTAACTCATGATTCCCCATCTCCTCCGAAGTTCCTTTTCTGTTCTCGGCTTCTTCAAGTTCCAGAGCCAGGGGTGGGAGACTTCCCAGGAGCGCCCTCTCCTGGAGGCAGATTCGAGCCCGAACAGAGGGGTCTCCTGGCAAGTGGTGGGGTCAAGCCAGGCAGTAGGGTGGCTAGGAAGACATCAGACTTAAGGAGAGGTTTGAATGGGGTCCAGGACATCCAGAAAATAGCTAGGGGAGGACCCGGGAGATGGTTTCGCTAGTAAAGGCTCTTGGCATCAAACTGACGGCCTGAGTTCCACTCGGGAACCCAGGTGGTGGGAGAAGAAAACCAATTCCCTTGGGCCCTTCCTACATGACATAAGTATAACTTAAAACAGAAAGAAAAAGGACCTGCCTGACTGCACGGATCTTTTATCTCTGCTGGGGAGGCAGAGGTAGTTTGAGTTTTAGGCCAATCAGGGCTACATAGTAAAACCTGTCTCAAAAAAAAAAATTAGCTGAAGGAGAGAGAATCGCATGTCAGCACATGCAGGTTATGGCTAGGGTGGCTAGGATAGGAGTGTGGACACTGGCTTGGGTCAGCTGAGAGTGGGAAGCTGGTGGGAGAGATTGAAGGGGGGCTGGAGAGATGGCTCAGCAGTTAAGAGAACTGACTGCTCTTCCAGAAGTCCTGAGTTCAATTCCCAGCAACCACACGGTGGCTCACAACCATCTGCACTGGGATCCAATGCACTCTTCCAGTGTGTGTCTGAAGACAGCTGCAGTGTACTCCCCTAAATAAAAAATAAATATTAAAAAAAAAAAGACTGAATGGATGGTGTGGTGGTTTGTATATGCTTGGCCTAGGGGGCACTATTAGGTGTGGCCTTGTTGGAGTAGGTGTGGGCTTTGTTGGAAGAATTGTGTCATTGTGGGGGTGGGCTTCGAAACCTTCCTTCTAGCTACCATGTAGTCAGTCTTTTCCTGTTTGCCTTTGGAATAAGACATTTATATAAGTCAGCTCCTCCAGCACCATGCCTGCCTGGATGTGGCCTTGCTTCCTGCCATGATGATAATGGACTTCATGAACTTCTGAACCTGTAAACCAATCCCAATTAAATGCTGTCCTTTATAAGAGCTGCCTTAATCCTGGGGTCTCTTCACAGCAATGGAGACCCTAAGACAGAAGTTGGT
Organism: Apodemus sylvaticus; assembly: GCF_947179515.1. Taxonomy (NCBI): domain Eukaryota; kingdom Metazoa; phylum Chordata; class Mammalia; order Rodentia; family Muridae; genus Apodemus; species Apodemus sylvaticus. The sequence continues at coordinate 168,954,071 of NC_067472.1, read as the reverse complement.
ACCAGGAGTGGGGTATTGCTGTGATAGGTCTGACCATGCTTTTGTTTGGAGGAACGTGGATTTTGGGACTTTGGGAAGCAGTGGAATCCTTTTAGTGGGGCTTAATGGGCCATCCTAGTAGGAACATAGAAGACATTGGTGCTGAGGGTGAGTTGAACTGTGAGGGGGCCTGCAGGGCTCAAGAGGTTTCAGAGGAGAAGAATGTTAATATGTAGCCTAGAAAAAAAAAATCACTGTTTTTTTTTTTTTTTTGTGATATTTTGGTGAAGAATGTGGCTGCTTTTTGCCATTTTCTGGAGTATGCCTAAGGCTAAGGCTAAAGTGAAGAGAATCAGATTAAAATGCATTGACAAAGGAAGTCTCAGAAAAGCCCAGCACAAACTTTGTCCTCTGGTTTACTCTCATGAAGTACATTTTGATCAAGCACAGCAAATCCATTTTCTTAGAAAAATTACAAAATGTGTGTTTAGGTAGTAAAGGGGCACCAGGAAGTGAAATGGAGATGAATCTTGTGTTCAAGGAAATAAACAGATTAAGGGAGTGGTGACCTCAGGGCACGATCCCACCGGCTAAGCTTACTGTTTGTGTTTCCCGTTGAATAAGGAAAAGTTAAGTCATGTTAAGTGTTGCTGTTACCTGGTTATTGTTTTCATTTGGTCCTTTAATCTAGCATAACTACAATCCATTAATTGAGGGCAAACTGTGGATCCGGATCTTGAGGCATAATGACCATGGAATCTTAGACCCAGGCTTGGTGGTATCTGCTTCTAATCCCAGGAGACAAAGTAAAACAGATCTCTGAGTTCAAGGCCAGCCTGGCACACAGCAAGTTCCAGCTAAAGGAAAGCTTAAGTCCAGGCATGGTGGCACAGGCCTTTAATCCCAGCATTCACGAGATAGAGCCATGCTATCTCTGAGTTCAAGGTCAGTCAACAGAGCAAGTTTTAAAACAGCTAAGCTTGGGCAGTGGAGGAGTTGGAAAACAGAAAGCTGGTGAAAATATAAAAGAACAGGGGGACATGTTTCAGCCTCTGCAAGTAGTAGGACTGGGCAGCTTTGGACATGTGGCTTTGGCTTTAGAGTCAAGACTAGAAGGGGTTACTGGACAATTGATGCTGATTAGTTGGAGCTAAGAAATTAGTGGTTATTAAGAAGGGTCCAGCATCAGGCTGGGGAGATGACTCAGTGGTTAAGAGTGCTGACTGCTCTTCCAGAGGTCCTGAGTTCAATTCCCAGCAATCACATGGTGGCTCACACCCATCTGCAGTGGGGTCTGATGCCCTCTTCTGTCTAAAGGGAGCAATGGTGAATACATTTAAAAAAAAAAAAAAAACAACTTTAAAAACAAGCAAACAAACAAAAAGAGTCCAGCATCACTGATGTGAAATCTCCTGGGGAGTGTTTTCTGAGAGGACAAAGAGGCTGTGTTCCAGAGAAAGCTGAGGTTGTACTTTGTGCTGGTAGCTGGATTTGGTAATGTATAAGAGTCACCCAGGTGGTACTGGTTTTGAAGGCATGAAAGGGTCATGGACAGCAGCTGAGGCCCACTGTGAGAGGCCAGAGAAGGTCATTGGTGAAGGTGCAGCCTCAGCTGCAGTTGACGGCCCAGGACTAAAGGGGTCATGCAAAGGATTTGAGGCTTGGCACCATGAAGAGAGCCTATCAGAGGCTATCAGTGAAGCCTAGTTGCAGTGAAAGACTCCAGCGAATTGGAGATGTCAGTACTATGGTACTGACCAAGTACCATATGTACTGACTTATGATCACCAAGAACAGCAGCAGCACTGAAGTAGAGCCAACCAGAGCCTAGAGTGCTACAAAGGGCAGAGCTTGAGATGTGACCCAAGGCCTTTGGAGGAGCCCAGAAGATCTTGTGTGGATCCCAGACATTGGAATAAGAAGCTGAGAAGTTGAAGTTGCCTTGGAGACTCCAGATGTTTGAGACGCCAGGGCCATGAGATACCTGCTGAGGAAAGCTGAGAACAGGGAGTGGAACCAGACAAAGAGAAAGAATTGTGCTACAGTCTACAAAGCAGAGAAGAGTTGGAGATCTGAAGAGCACTTTGACATGGAGATGCAGAATTTGGAGTTTGCCAAGTTGGTCTTGTTTTAGGGATTACAGTTAAGTGATTGGATGAACATCAGAAGAGACTTTGAACTTTGGGCTTTTAACATTGTTGAAGCCGGGCGGTGGTGGCGCACGCCTGTAATCCCAGCACTCTGGGAGGCAGAGGCAGGCGGATTTCTGAGTTTGAGGCCAGCCTGGTCTACAGAGTGAGTTCCAGGATAGCCAGGGCTACACCGAGAAACCCTGTCTTGAAAAAAACAAATCCAAAAAACCAGAAAAAGAAGAAAAAAAACATTGTTGAGACTGTTATAGACTATGGGGACCTTTCTAGTTGGACTAAATGTTTTAGTGTCATTCTGTGTCTAGGTATGGCCCCAATAGACTCATGTGTTTGAACAAGCCTCTGGGAGCCAGAGTGGAATGTGGTGGTTTGAATATGCTTGGCACAGAGAGTGGCACTATTAGGAGGTGTGGTCTTGTTGGAGGAAGTGTGTCACTTTCGGGATGGACTCGGAGACCCTCCTCCTAGCTGCCTGGGAGTCAGTCTTCTCCTGTTTGTCTTTGGAACTCTAAGCTTCTCCAGTATCATGCCTGCTGGATGCTGCCGTGATGATAATGGACTGAACCTCTGAACCTGTAAGCCAGGCCTAATGAAATGTCCTTTATTGCCTTGATCATGGTGTCTCTTCATGGCAATGGAAACCCTAACCAAGACAGATGGGTATGGTAGGCTCCTCTGGCCTTGGATGCCAGGCTGAGGTGTCCAAGAGGAAGGAATGGTCCATTCTGGATGTAGGAAGTCCTAGTAGAGAGATGAATGGGAGCCCGGATGGAGCCCAGAGGAGAGGGGGAGAGAGGCCACTGCAGCCCCACAGAAGGCTAGGACAGAGCCACTTTCTTTAGTCCCAGGTGCTTTAGACCAAGAGACCTCTTAGGGGCATCCTTAAGCCAGAATGGTTGTGATGGGAATGGGTCAGTTTGACTACTGGGAACACAGGGACTGAGATGAAGCCCCATAGGATGCCAGGGCTGGGACTGGGGTACAGTTGCAGTTTTTGAGATCCTAAAGGGGTCCTCTGGGGACAGCTGACAGTCTTGATCCCTTTGAGTCCTTTGCCTGGTCTCATCCACAGCGGATGGGGAGCTCAGCCGCCTGCAACGGCAGCGCAAGGTGATGGAGCTGGAAAGGCGGGCATACAGCAAGGAAGTTCATCAGCGCATCAGGAAGCAAGTGTAAGCTGGGGAAAAGGGGCTTCTGAGCCCTGGGAGGAGGGGAGGAGGGAGGAAGGGTAGGGGAAGAGCAGGGGTGGGGAAGGAGGAGGGGCAGGGGCGTGGTCATGAAAGGGACTGGATAAAAGGTAGGAACAGGAGGAGATGCAGGGTCTGAGTGTTGGGGGATCTCTGGAGAGTCAGGTGTTGGGGGTAGAGAAAAGAGGGGAATCTTTGAAGGGACAGGGTTGGGAGAAGCACAGGGCCGGGGGTGGGGTGGGGTGGAGTGGGGTGGGGGGGAGGGTCGGGGCTCAGTGATGGGCACCGGCTGGAGCTGGTTGTTGAGTGCTGCCACTTGCTGGTATGGACCGCCTGCTCCTCCGGATGGACAGCGAGGAGATTCGGCAACTGGAGATGCTTCGAGCCAAGCTCCAGATGCAGATTAACATAGCGCAGAGCCAGGTCAAGCGGCTGGGGGACAAGAAGCATCTGGCGGAAATGGACCGTCTTCTCAAGTGCCGGGCCCAGGTGCAGGTCGAAATCGAAGCGCTGCAAGAGCAGAACCGGGCCCTGGACAAGCAGGTGGGTCCTAGTTGGCTGCTGTCCAGTCAGACCTTGTAGTAACTGTTCCAAGTTTTGGTGACCTTATCTGAAAAATGGAGCCACCCAAAGCATCCACCCAGAGCTCCACCCAAAGCTGGGGATGGTGTGTACTCCTGTAAAGCCTATCCCTGGAAAACGTAGGCAGGAAGGTTGCTGTAAGTTTAAGGCTACAGGCTGCGAATCCCACCTCCTATCCCCTGCAATGTGCGGAGCAAAAGAAAATACTCCCAGATTCACACTAAGTTTTAGCTGGACTGGGTTGGGATACTTTTAACCACTGGACACGAATGCATTTTGTTTGTTTGTTTGTTTTTGTTTTTTGAAACAAGGTTTTACTATGGTGTCTCATCATTTGGTGTGTAGACCAAGCTATCCTTAAACTCATAGACATCTGTCTGACTCTGCCTTCCAAGTGTTGGGATTAAAGGCATGGGCTACCATGCTGGACCCTGGGAGGCATTTTTTGAACAAGCGGTGTAAGAGTATTGCGAGCCTTAGCTTACTGGGGACCCCCTGAGTGAACAATGCACAGTTGGGAATCAATGCAAAAAGCAAGAGGAATTTATTGTTCCCACATGTTGGGGTCGCCCTGCACATGGAGAGAGAGGACGACCAGGTACAGCCCTGTGGGCGTGGGCTGAGGCAAAGGCATACCTGCTATCCGAGGATGCTCCAAGGCATTGCTAAGGGCAATTAACTCCACCTTCTGCGTCGTCCTGCCAGGGGGTAGAGGTGCTGCCCACTACAGCAGTACCTGCTCTGGAGAAACTGCTTCCATCTGTAAACCAGGTTGCCTTGGCTTTTGGCAGGGGTCAGTTGAAGAGGTCTTTCCTTTTGGGCCAGTTAGCTGCTGCCTGTTGGGCAGGAAGTATATCTGGGCCCCCATTTTGGAGAGTTTGTCTCACCCCAATAGGGGGTAAGGAGAGTCTGGGGCTACCCGGCCCATCCCTAGGTCCACTGTTCTTTAGATAGTCCATGAATACATTTTGGTGCCAGTGGCTTCTTGGACACAAATATTTTCTTGGAAATGGGGCTGTTGGCTTGGAGGACCAAGTGTTGAGCCCCTATGTCCATCAAGAATTGAGTAGGTTTCTCCTCCACTCTCAGAGTTACCCTGGGTTTGGAGAGGGGGTCCAAACCCCATCTCCCCTAATCACTGACTTCACCCAGGGCTAGCACCTTTGCCGTTTAGGGCACTTTCCCCACAGCCTGGGAATTCCTGCGCCCAGCTTCCGTTTGTTCGGGAACTCTCGGGCCCAGTGGCCCCTTCTCCTTGCAGTACACGCACGGGTCCTTTTCTGTCTCTTTTCTCTGCTTTTCCTAACTACTGTGGCCAGGACTCTCTGTAGCTTCCTTCCCTGTCTCTTTTCATTCTTTCTCTGCTCCTTCTCCTCTGTCTCCCTGTAATGGTAGACTTTCTCAGCAACCTGCACCAAATCCCTCAACGGCTTATCTAGCCTCTGAAGCTTTTTCCTGATATCTCTACTAGCCTGGTCTATAAAAGCCATTGTCACAGTAGTTTTACGCTCCTTGCTACTGGGGTCATAGGGTGTATATTGGCAAATGCCTCCATGAGCTGCTCTAGAAAGGCTGTGGGTGAGTCATCTGGTCTCTGCTTAGCCTCACATACCTTGGTCAAATTTGTGGGTCATTATGCGGCCCCCTTGAGACCTGCCAATGGAGTCTGGTGGTGAACCTTCAGTGCCCCTTACCTTTTGCCATGTTAAAGTCCCAGTCAGGTCTAGTCAGGGAAAGCCCGCTGTCCATGACAGCCTGGTCAATCGATGGTGCCCCCAGTGTCTGAGGGGGCATTCTTTCTGGCCTCCTGAATTATAAATAAAAGAGTCTCAAAGAGATTAATCAGTCCCTTGGAAGGGGGGGGGGGCAGTTCTGTATGGGCTGAGGATCCTTGAACTGGTAACGGTGCTGGTGGGGCTATGGGGGCAGGGTAGGGAGATATAAATGAGGAGGGTCTTGGAGCGACAGGTCCACTGTTGAAGGGTCTTGGAGGATAGACTTCTTCTCAGGTCCAGATCTCTCCTCCTGGACTTCCTTCTTCCTGATGGCCAGAACCTGTGAGGTGAGTCTTGGGGAAAGAAAGGCTTTTATCAATGGGGTTGGCGGGGGGAGTGTCCTCTACTAGATTCTTCCAGGTAACTATATAGGGCATTTGGTCCAGGTGCCTGAGGGATCCTGGGCTAAAGACTCTCTCCTCTACTGCTTTGATCACCTGCAAGTTGAAGGTCCCTACAGGTGGCTACCCTACTCTGATGGTGGGTCATTCAGAGGAGCAGAGAGTAACTAACTCAGTCTCAGTCTAAGTCCAAGAACACAGAACGAGATACCAACAAACACAGAGAAAAACAATCAACCTACAGATAGCTGGACCCTGCCACAGGCAGGTGTCCAGGTCCAAGAACACAGAGAAAGACAATCAACACACAGCTCACCCCTTTCATGGACGCAGAGCAGAGTTGCCCAGCTCCAGCCTGGCCGAAATAAACCAGGTGTCCCTGCCAATAGAGCAGGAGCCAGATAAACCAGGTTAAAGCAAAACTTGGCTCCCGCCAATACTGCCTTGCTGTTTTCAGAAGGATCAGAGCCTTCCCGGCTCCCTCCAGGGGACCTGAAGCATCCTTCAGGGCTCCCGCGATCTCAACATTAAGGCACATCTGCCCGACACACTTGACCTCTGATTCATTGCTCTCCTGTGTGTCCCTACAGGAGGTTGGATTCCCAGCCAATGCACCAAATGTAAGACTCTGGTGAGCCTTAGCTTACCAGGGACCCCCTAAGTGAACAATGCAGAGTTGGGAATTGATGCAAAAAGCAAGAGCAATTTATTGTTCCAACATGTTGGGGTCGCCCTGCACATGGAGAGAGAATGACCACGTGCAGCCTGTCCAGGGAGCCTTTATACAGTTTTCAAGGCAGCAGCCAGTAGACACAATGTGATTGGCAGAACAGTGTGACTTCTAAACTGATTGGTCTCTAGGGAATATGTCTATGAGCTCTGAGCCTCTTGTACCCGCAGGTGGCCGGCCCCTCCTCCCTGTGGTCTGAGGAATGTAATCAGCCCCTCCTTTCCAGAGGGGAGGGGTGACTATGTTCTTTATGACCTTTCTCTTTCAGGAGGGGAGGGGTCTGGTGGAATTTTCCAAAGTTTCTGAGCTGACCTCTTCAGTGGTACCTAAACATTCTTTGTCTTGGAGCTCTTAATTTCTAAGTGAGGCGTTGTTGTTGTTTTTAAAGTTTTTTTTTTTTTTTTTTTTTTTTTTTTTTATGTATACAATGTTCTGCCTGCAAGTATGTCTGCATGCCAGAAGAGGGCACAGATCCCATTATAGATGGTTGTGAGCCACCATGTGGGTGCTGGGAATTGAACTTGGGACCTCTGGAAGAGCAGCCAATGCTCTTAATCACTGAGCCATCTCTCCAACCCTTTGTTGTTGTTGTTTTAATTTTCTATTTTTTGAAACAAGAGAGCATTGGTTCCCATTACAGATGGTTGTGAGCCACCATGTAGTTGCAGGGATTTAAACTCAGGACCTCTGGAAGAGCAGTCAGTGCTCTTAACTGCTGAGACATTTCTCCAGCCCCTGTTGGTTTTGTTGTTGTTGTTTTGCTTGTTTTTGTTTTGTTTTGTTTTAAATGTGAGAGAAACCTCAAGAAGTCAGAGCCACAATGAAAGACAGCTCTGAGAGCTCACCGCCTTGGGTTGCAGCTCGGCTGGTTGTTGTACCTGCTGACACTCTTATCCTGGCTGTGGTGAACAGTCTCAGGTGATCCGACGAGTCACAGCCAAGTGGGCTGCTAAGCTCACAGAATGTGACAGGATGTGGCAGTCACTCTCTTGATTGGGTTGTGACAGTAAGACCCCCCCTTTACGAGACTGCAGACGGAAGGGAAGCGATCTACCAGCTCTGAAGAGCTGCCGTGCCGGGGTGAGAGGACACTCATGGCAGAGATGGCAGAGGGGCCGCTCAGTGGTGAGGGCTGTGCTGACTAGTTTTATGTCATCTTGTCACAAGCTTTGGGAGGAGAGAAACTTAATTGAGAAATGCCTCCTTAAGATTGGCCTGTAGGCAAGTCTGTGGTGCATTTTCTTGATTGATGATTGTGGTGGTTTGAATAGTTATGACCCTCATAGACTTGTATGTTTGAGTGCATAGCCCTTAGGGAGTGTCATTATTAGGAAGTGTGGTCTTGTTGGAGTAGGTGTGGCCTTGTTGGAGGAAGTGTGTCACTGTGGGGGTGGGCCGTGAGGTCTCCTATGTTCAAGCTATGCCCAGTGCCACAGTCCCCTCCAGCTGCCTGTCAATTAAAAAGTAGAACTCTCAGCTCTGTCTCCAGTACCATGATGCATCCACGTTTGCTGCCGTGATGATAATGCTCTAAACGTCTGAAACTGTAAGCCAGTCCCAGTTCAATGCTTTCTTTTATGAGAGTTGCCTTGGTCATGGTGTGTATTCACAGCAATGAAACTCTGAGACAATGATTGATGTGGATGGGCCCAGACCACTGTGTCCTGGATGTTATAAGAAAGCAGTCTGAGCAAGCCCATGTGAGACCGGCCTGTAAGTAGTGTCTCCCCATGGCCTCTGCTTCAGTTCCTGCCTCGAGTTACTGCCCTGAATTCTCTTCATGCTGGACTGTGATTGGAAACGAACCCTTCCCTCCACAAGTTGCCTCTGACCATGGTGTCTTATCACAGCAATAGAAACCCTAACTGAGATAGAAATTGGTACCAGGCAGTGGGGTCTTGCTATGACAGACCTGACAATCTGTTTGGGGGAGGATTGTGGAAGGACTTTGGGGCTTTGGACTGGAAAATCCTTTGACTGCTCAGGTTCCGTGATCTGTTGTAGAAACTAAGAATGTAAACCCGAGAGCCGTGCAGATGGTGGAGCCTTGTGATGCTTCAGAGGGAGGTTTGAGCATTTGTCAAAGACTCTGCCAGGGCCACTTGTGTGATATTTTGAATTAAGAACTGCTGAAGTGAAACCTTTGCTTTACTGGGACAGTTGATTTTGGTTGGCTGGGGCTGAAGACTCGGCTATGATTAAGAGGCCAGCATCTATGAGGTGAAATCTGGGAGTATTTCCTCAGAGTCCACACACAGACGCTGTGGTCCAGAGGGAGCTCAAGTTGAAAGGGGTCAGTTGTGCTGCCTAGTTTTATGGCAACTTGTCACAGCTAGAGACATATTTGGGAAAACAAAATCCTAATAGAGAAAATACCCCATAAGACTGGCCCATGGGCAAGTCTACAGTGCATTTCTTGATTGATGGTTGATGAGGGAAGGCCCAGCCTATTCTGGGTGGTACCACCCTTTGGCAGGTATTAGAAATCAGGCTGAGGATACCATGACAACGCCAGTAAACACATTCCTCCCTAACGCCCTTTCTCAATGGACTGTGTTCAGGATACGTAAGCTAAAATAAACCCTTCTTCTCCAAGGTGCCCCTTTGCTCATGGTGTTTTATCACAGTAATAAAAGTTCTAACTAAGATATTTGCCAGCAGTTATTTGATGAGGCTCAAGAGATTGCACACTGGGCTGATGTTTGGGTTGCAGCTTTGGGAGATTCTGCTGTGGGAACTGACTGTTCTCCTCAGTTCTCTATCATTGTCCCCCTGCCTTGGGTGCCTGGAGAGGCCCTAGATAGCAATGGTGGGGCGCCAGCTTCTGACCAACCCCCCTCCACAAGGAGCCCAGATGCAGAGCCAGAGACGGAAAGACAGGATCCTGCCACTTCCTTCAAGGGCACATCCACAGCAACCTCTGGACTTCCTAGAGGAAGAAGTCCTAGAGGCCCAAGAACTATGAAATCAACATGATACTGATACGCAACTGACCCCTTGTCAGTTTGACACACACACATATCACTTGTTAAACCATAACCTCTTCTTTCCTGTTTCCCCCAACATGTCATATCAATAATAGCAACATCCCAGTATATAACATATTTCAAACTTTAAAAGTTTCAGGCTTTAAAAATTTCCAACTCTTGAGCCTGGAGACATGGTTCAACATTAAGAACACTAACTGCTCACAACCATCTGTAATGGGATCTGATGCCCTCTTCCAGTGTGTCTGAAGACAGCTACAGTGTACTCCTACATACAATAAATAAATCTAAGTAAAATTTCCAACACTTGAAATATGGATAGAGCACCCAAAGGACAATTTCCAGAGGCTTAAGAGAGGAGACTTCCGTGGGAAGTCCAGAGGTTGCTGTGGATGTGCCCTTGAAGGAAGTGGCAGGATCCTGTCTTTCCGTCTCTGGGCTCCTTGTGGAGGGGGGTTGGTCAGAAGCTGGCGCCCCACCATTGCTATCTAGGGCCTCTCCAGGCACCCAAGGCAGGGGGACAATGATAGAGAACTGAGGAGAACAGTCAGTTCCCACAGCAGCAGCGGCGTCGCACTGATTTAGAGTTCCTGCAGACCTGTGGGTTTTGAGTTGACCCAGCTGACCCCAGTGCTGCATGACTGACAGCTGTACCTTAACCAGCACAGTTCGAGCAGCCTGCCGAGTTCAAGTTCTTATCCTGTGAGCCATTTGTGAAAATAATATGCACAGATTTAAAAAATGTTCACGTTAAATTCTTTTTAAATGTTCTTTTTATTTATTATTTATGTGTGTCTGTGTGAAGTGTGTGCACGGAGGTACCTATGGAGGACAGAAGAGGGCGTCGGATCCCTCTAGAGTTGGAGTTATGGGTAGTGGTGTGTGATGTCAGGTCAGTGCTGGGAACTGAACAGGGTCCTCTGCAAGAGCGGTAAGTGCTCTTAACCGCCGAGGCATTTCTCCAGCTCTATATTTTATTCTTACTCTTCTTGCCCCCCTGTTGAGATGGGGGTTCTCTGCATAGCCTCAGCTGTCCCGGAACTCATGCTGTAGACCAAGCTGGCCTCGAACTCAGAGATCCTCCTGCTTCTGCCTCCTGAGTGCTGGGGTCAAAGGTGTGTGCTGCTGCCGCCACCACCCTGGTGTTGTGATTGAAATCCACACTGGGTGATTGTGGATTCACACGAAGTTTTTAGAATGGCGAGGGGAGCCCCCCTGTACATCTCACTCAGCATTCCCCAGTTCGGGCCTTGATTTCATTTGATTTTTATCATAGCTGCTGCTGAAAACTGGTTCAGGAGAATGTCACCTTGCCGAAAGGCAAATACTGCCACCTTGTGGTAATCCTTCAAGCCACCAGGAGCATGTGGCAGGCCACTACCTAGGTCCCTGTGCCCTCACAGGATATATCCATGGAGTTTGTATATATATATATCCATGGACAAGTCTGGAGTTGGCATCTTGGTGCCTGTTTATTTTGGCCACAGCTGCTGGAGCAAGGTTTCCTCACGGAGCAGTAGACTTGAGATTGATTCTCAACTCCAGAGACCACTGGCCACCATCAAGGTACAGGCTGGGTCATTTCCCCAGCGCTCAGCAGGAGCCTATCCCCCATCCTGGTGTTTTGCTGACCATTTCTGTTGGCTTGGTTGGGATTTATTTTTTAAAACAGGATCTTACTATGTAGTTCTGGCTGTCCTGGAGCTCACTCTGTTGGCAATCTGTCTCTAGGTCACATTCTGAGGTACTGGGCGTCTGGGTGTTTGACAGGAGTTTCTGGGGTACTACTAGCCTATATCAGTCACATGGGAAGCAGTCACATGGTTGATTCAGTCTACACTCTGCTGAATAAGTTCAGACACAACAAGAACTCAGAAACCAGGTCCTGTGGGAAGCTGGCGGGGCCTCTAGGCAACCTTAGCATCTCACATCCCTTTTAACTGCTGGCCTTAGTCTCCCAGCATCCTCCTCTCCCTGGGAACCATGATAGCAGCAACCCAACCCTTCCATCTCATGTGCATATTCAAAAACACCAGGAGGGGCAGAGACAGGCAAATCTCTGAGTTCAAGGCCAGCCTGGACTTCATAGCAAGTTCCAGGACAGTCAGGAATGTACGGCAAGACCCTGTCTAAAAACAAAACAAAACAAAACAAAACAAAAAAACCCGCCAAACCAAACCAACAAACTAACCAGTCAAACAAACAAAATAGGCCACCAGGAGAGGAGAAGAGCTGGCTAATCATGGGCCACAGTCCTGTGGTTGCCCAGACTGAGGTCCAGTGGCTGCAGGGGCATTTGGCTGAGTTGGGCACTGCAGAGGAGGAGGGATGCTGGGGCTGCCGGGACAGCAGATGTCCTTGATGCATCTCTCCCAGGCATGTGATGGCTGCTGCGTTCCCTCCAGATCCAGGACTGGGAGACCCAGATCCTCACACAGAGTAAGGAAGCCTCAGCTCCCGATGCCATCAGGGATCAGAAGATGAAAATCCAGAGAAGGATCAGGATCCTAGAAGACCAGCTGGACAGGGTGTGTGGCCCCCAGCTCTCCAGGACAGACCCTAGGCTTGCCTAGGAGGGTGTTGGGAGGACAGGCACTGTGGGCTTGAGGGTCCCCTTAGGCGGATCTGTTTCAGGTTCCCCTGGAGGGAACAGGGTAGTCCCCACCTCTGTCATATACCAGGCCTCATGAATGCTCTGACACCCACCCCAGGTCACCTGTCACTTTGACATCCATCTGGTGAGGAACGCGGCCCTGCGGGAGGAGCTGGAGTTGCTGCGCATCGAAAGGGGCCGCTACCTGAATATGGACCGCAAGCTGAAGAAGGTGGGGGCTCGGAGCTCCGCCCAGTCAGTCCTTCCTCGCTCTGGGCCCAGGCTCACCTCAGTCAGGAGAGAGAAGGAAGAGCACACCTCCCCTCATCCCACTCCCATGCGCAGACACCAGCTTCAGTCTGAACTCTGCCATCAGGCCCCACAAGCCATTCGCATCCCCTGAGATCTGAGCACCTTCAGAGCCCTTTAAAGAGCTAGCATTCTGTCTTCTGTCACTGTATGTTACTCTGTTAATAAAACAAAGTATCTGAGGCAGGGAATGTTATAGACAAAGGAGAGTCATGTAGTGCACAGTGTTGCAGGTGAAGAATCCAACTGTCCAGGACTGCTTTGCCTAGGGCCTTCTTGGTCCAGCACACCGTGGCACATAGTACAAAGGGTGGACACAGGCACGAAGGAGATGTCAAATCAAGGGAGAAGCAGAGGGCTGGGCCTGGACCTCAGTCTTTTGAGATCCAGTGTCTTTGGCAACCTTACAGAGCAGAGGCAGTGGGGGTGGGGCCAGGAAGCCTGGAGACTGTAAAGAAGGGCGGAGCCCAAAGGTAGTGGGCACTGCCTTCTAAAAGCTGTCCAGGGACCAAGCTCCCATCCCAAGTATTTTGGTGGATACACCGCACCAAATCCCAGGATGCCACTTAAGCAGGTTTCTAAACCTGGGGCCCAGTTGGCCTGGTGCTTTGTTCCTGGGTTAACGGTTCCCGAGTTAACTCTCCCACGTGTCCTCCTGATTTTCCCCATTTGTGACCCCATTAAAATGCCGTTTCTTTTTCCTTCTTTCTTTCTTTCTTTCTTTCTTTCTTTCTTTCTTTCTTTCTTTCTTTCTTTTTTTTGTTTTTTGTTTGTTTGTTTGTTTGTTTTTCGAGACAGGGTTTCTCTGTGTAGTCCTGGCTGTCCTGGAACTCACTCTGTAGACCAGGCTGGCCTCGAACTTAGAAATCCGCCTGCCTCTGCCTCCCAAGTGCTGGGACTAAAGGCATGCGCCACCACTGCCCAGCTAAACCCTGTTTCATAGTCAAGGTCGGTCTGGTCTACATAGATTCAGGATAACCAGAGATACACAGTGAGAGTTTATCTCAAAAGCAATAACCAGCAACACAAACAGAAATAAAAATTCCTTTCCTGGACAGGGGCTCTTAGGAGGGTCTTCAGTGGTAGGAGTGGGACGGCCCCTTCTTGGTTGGCGGCTGGAGGAAGCCAGCTCATTGTGTCCCTGTAGGAGATCCACCTACTGCAGGAGATGGTCGGAGCCCTCAGCACATCCTCTACCTCTGCTTACACTGCCAGGTAAGCTCCCCACCCTGGGGGCACTTGGGGAGCAGAGGCAGTGGGGGTGGGGCCAGGAAGCCTGTACACTCATAAAGAAGGGTGGAGCCTAAGAGATATCCCCAACTCTTCTGTTGCACCCTGTTCCTTGGGGGGGTGTGAGTGAGGAATTCCATCTGTGGCAGCTTCAGGCCTGAAGACCTACTCAGGGCTGGTCCCAGGGGCTGGGAACCCAGGAGGCACGTGGCAGTGGAGAACAGCTAGGTTACTCTGTAGTGGTGGCCGCGGGAGCAGACACACAGCCTTCCTGCCAGATGGGATTGGTAGGCGAAGCTGCTCAGGAGCTGGCTTCCGTCTGTCTAGGCTCTTTGGCTCCTGGCCCTTCTGCTTCTTTTCTTCCCTGGACTCAGTTCCTGCTTCCTCTCTCAGGACCTTTGATCCTGGAGCATCCACCTTAAAGCCTCCCTCCCTCTCCTCTCCCTCCCTCCCTCCCTCACTCTCTCTCTCCCTCCCTCCCCCCCCTTTGTTTTTCTAATGCTCATAATCATCAACATTTAAAAGTGTTCAGCCAGCCGGGTGTGATGGTACTTGCTTGCCATTCCAGTTCTAAGGAGGGAGGGAGAGGTTCGAGGCCAGCCTTAGTTACAAATCCAGTGTGAGGCCAGCTTGGGCTGCGTGAGACCCCATGGCAGACAACAGACGTGTACAGCCCAGGGACAGTCACCTCAGTGGCCAGCCACTGCTCTACTCAGACCCTTGAGCAGCAGCTCTCTCCTTCTCCAAGGGCCCAGCGGACATAGTTGCATTTCCTCTTTGTCTCTGGTATCCCGAATGCTCCAGGAAGATGGATCAAGAAGCATCCGTCTGTCCATTCTTGTCCAGAGCACATACATTAGTTCTTTACTCTTTCTGCTGGTTGGTCTGTGATTTCTCTCTGTTTTTGGTCTTTTTTTACATTTATTTATTGTGTGCGTATGTGTCTGTATACATGCATGCATGCATGCTCATGCCGTGCTCATGGAGGTCAGGATAATCTGCAGAGGTCAGCATTGCCCTGCCACCCCGTGGGATCTGACTTAGGTTGTCATGTTTGGTGGCGCGCTCCTTTCTCCGCTAAGCTATCTCCTTGGCCAAAGTCTGGTCTCTTACCTTTGTCAGCCTCTGCCCCTCCCCCTGCCACCCAGGTCTAGCTTCTCCACACCTTGGCTGGCTTTTGACCTCTGGGCTGGATGTGCTTCTGCCCCTGGTGCCTTGTTCTCACCTTGCTCTCAGGTCTAACCTCGAGGAAGGGAATCCGATTGGCTAGTACTTCTCTGCCGGATGGCATAGTGGTCAGTTCATTGAGCCACTTGTGGTGGACCATCAGGTGGGGCATGGGGTCAGGATGGTTTCTGTTCTTGACCAAGAAACAATGGCTTGACCAACCAACAGGTTCTTGGGATTGGGCTTGCTATTGTCAGGGGAGGCCATGTATGTTAGAGAATGACTAGCCCTCAGGGGTGACTCTGGGAGGAACCCCCAAGGCGGGCAGAGATGAGGTCAGAATTAGAGTAGCCTAGGGCAGGGGCTCATTGCCATGACGCATCAAAGCTTCAGGCTCTTATTCCCAGCCAAGCAGGGCAGGGCATCCTTCCTGCTGTAATGGTGTGTGTGTGTGTGTGTGTGTGTGTGTGTGTGTGTGTGCGCGCGCGCGCGCGCTGCAGTTTGGAAAAGACCCAACTGCTCCCATCTTATTCATTTCTAGCTATAGACCATCCAAGCTTCTGTGTCACCCATGCTGCCCCTTCTGCCTCTGGCAGGGCCTGACCACCTCTTTTGGCCCTCTGAATAAATGATCACATAATTCCTGGCCTCTGCTTACCGTGGATCCACCAGTCTTGTCATATCTAGGCCTGATGCTGACCCAGCTCTTCCAGCTTAGAACTTTCTCTGCTTTTTGCAAGCATCTTTGTGAAGTCAGCTGGCACCGTCCTACCCCTTCCGTAGGCCCATGCTAGCCCCAGCTCAATCACCCGTCTCTTTTGACTGACATGCCCCTCCTGCCCCAGGGAAGAGGCCAAGACCAAGATGGGCATGCTGCAGGAGCGCGCAGAGAAGGAGCTGGCTCAGAGCGATACAGAGGCACAGATCTTGCTGCGACAGATATCGCATCTGGAGCAGCTGCACCGATTCCTTAAGCTCAAGAACCACGACCGACAGCCGGATCCTGGTGTGACGCAAAAGGAGGAACAGCGAGGTGAGGCCAGTGCTTGTACCTAGCAGCCCAACCCCAGGGTCACCACAGCTAGAATCCCTCGCCCTCAGAGAGGGTGGAACCCATTAGGAGAAGGTGGGGCAAAGGATAGTGGAGCTGGTGAGTGGCAGAGCCAGTTGGGGAGGGCGGTGGGCGGTGGGCAGGGTGGTGGTGGGGTGGGCAGGGGAGCGTTGTCCAGGAAGCAAGCTCTCAACTTCCCCGTCTTACCTGTAGCCTGGGAAATGTCAGAAGGACTCGGAAAGACCTCCCAAGAGAAGCTAGTGCTGCGTTATGAGGACACACTGAACAAACTGGCCCAGCTGACGGGGGAGAGCGACCCTGACCTTTTGGTGGAGAAATACCTGGAGTGTGAGTGGGCAGGGTGGGTGGGGAGGCGGGGCTACCCAGCAGCACCTGCAGCACAGCCCTTGCCTTGCCCTGGGGACCCTAACATGTCTCTAGTTGTCATTCTGTTGCTTGGGGGTCCCTCCCTTGCATCTGCATCTCTGTTTCTTTCCGTGTATGTGTATCTCCATCTTCCTCTCCGCACGTCTGTCCCTCCGCCCTCTCTTGTCTGTTTCCTGGGACCATCCCAAGTCTTTTCCCGACCCTGCCTCTCGTGTGTTGGTGTCCCTCTGTGGCTGTTCCTGTTTCATCTGTCTCTGTTTTTCTACCTTTGTTTCTGTCGTCTTTCAGCCCTTAGTGATTCTTCTGTTTCTAACTCCATCCCTCTGGACCCCCCGCACCCCCCCAGTGGAGGAACGCAACTTTGCTGAGTTTAACTTCATCAATGAGCAGAACTCCGAGCTACACCATCTGCAGGAGGAGATTAAAGAGGTGAGCAAGGCCCACCCTCCTTACGCCGGCCGCCCTACCTCCCAGACTCCCATACCCTCTCCCCAGGCCTAGAGCGGACCCAGTTCCAGCCCCTGTCGCTGCAGATGCAGGAAGCCTTAGTCAGTGAGCATGCCAGTCAGGATAAACAGCGCGCCGAGCGAGAGCAGCAGTGCAGCGTGCTGCAGCAGGACGTGGACAAGGTGTGCACGGAGTCGGAGCAGCTGGAGGCTCGCTTCCAGGTTCTCCGAACTCAGCTGGAAAAGCTCAAGACTGGTAAGGACCCCGAGGTTCCCTCTCCCAGCCCGACGCTCTTCACTGGGAAGGATGCAGGGAGCTGGCAGGGAGCTGGCTGCTAAGAGGACCTGACCACGGCCAGGTCTGCCTTCGTTTCTCTGTCTGTCCCCTATCTTTCGTCAGCCCATCTGGGGTGCACCTGCCCATCCATCCATTCTTCCATCCGTCTGTCTGTTCATGAATGGCCGGCGTGTGACTGCTGAGTCATAGGCTATGGAACTTTCATATTCACTAGAAAAATGCTAGTCAGTTCTCCAGAGCAATTCTGCATTTTCTTTAAAAAGATTTGTTTTCAGAGTGCTCTATTTGCATGTACACCTGCATGCCAGAAGAGGGCAGCAGATCCGATTATAGATGGTTGTGAGCCACCATGTGGTTGCTGGGAATTGACTCTGGAAGAGCAGCCGGTGCTCTTAATCCCCCCTGAGCCATCTCTCCAGCCCCCAGTTCCTCACTTTCAATTTTGTCTCTTCTTTCTTCCTTCCTTTCTTTGTTTTTTTCTTTCTCTCTCCCTCTTTGTTTCTTTCTCTTTCTCTCTTTCTCACTCCCTTTCTTTATTCTTTCTTTCTCTTTGTTTTAGGTTTTTGTTTGTTTGTTTTTCTTTTTTTGAGACAGTCTTAACTATGTAGCCCTGGCTGTCCTGGAACTCACTCTGTAGACCAGGCTGGCTTCAAACTCACAGAGATCGGCCTGCCTCTGCTTCCAAGTGCGGGGGTTAAAGCCGGGGGTCACGATGTCAGTTTCTCCTTTTACGCCTCCACGCGCACGCGTGTGCAGCAGGTGTAGACGCCCCCGGCCCGGTGTCCCCCATCACAGTCTGTTACACTACAGCATTCACTCAGTGTGCTTCCCCACCGTCAGCGTGCATTCACTATTATTATTATTCAGAGATAACAGTCGCCCACTGTTATCTCTGTGACATTCCTGTTTGGCTCTGTGCTGTGTGTGTGTACACACGAGTGTGCCATGGCACGCATGTGGAGGTCAGAGGGCAACTTGCAGTAGTTGGTTCTCTCCTCCCCCCCGCCCCCCACGGGCTCTTGGGGTCAAATTCAAGTAGTCAGGCTTGACAGCAAGAACCTCTACCCACTGAGCTGCATGCCAGCACATATTTATTTACTTAAATAGTTGAACACTTTAAAAGTTAGATTTATATGTTTTATGTAAGAATGGTCTGCCTACGTGTGTGTGTGTGTGTGTGTGTGTGTGTGACAAGAATGTTTGATGCTTGAAGATCAAAAGAGGGCACTGGATCCCGGGGGACTGGAGTTACAGATGGTTGGGAACCATCATGTTGGTGCTGGGAATTGAACCTGGGTCCTCTGCAAGAACAACAAGTGCTCTTAACTGCTGTCTCTTTAGCCGCCATGTTTTAGTATTGAATTAGATTGTTTTTCTTGTTCTGAAGTGTAGGGATTGTTTTTGATTCTGGAAATACTTTTTGTGTGGTTGCAAACTCCCCCACTTTGTTGCCTGCACTGACATTTACCTAACCCTTGGTCCAGCGCTCTCAGCTCCCTCCTGTGATTCGTCCTGGCTGTCTCTGCTGCTTTGTGGTCCTTCCTTCTTCCACCCTTCCAACCCCAACACTAGGTAGGTGGGAAAAAAGGAGAGGGAAGGAAAGAGATCCCCGAGTAAAGTCGGGGGCCAGAAAGGGGGCACCGTTCTTGTTAGACTGCTTCCTGCTGATGAGGCGTGTTGAGCTCCTTGGGGCAGGCTTGATCTTGGCCGTCAGGATATCTAATCTTCTCCTGTGCGTGACTATTCAACAAACCTCCATCAAAAGCAACCACCAACAGCCAAGAACCCAACAACACACCCCGGCCCAGCCCTTCTCTCAGGCCTAGCATTTATAGACCCTCTGAAAGACTCCAGCATCCCAGATGTCACACAGTCACAGAAACTCTCTGCAGCTGCCAGAACCACAGTGGCACAGTCAGCTGCTGTGGACAGTCTGAAGCGGCCCCACACCCCACACTTGGGATTAAAATGAAAACCTTTTTATAATATTTCTATGTTTTGTTTTTTAAAGAAACCAAAACTCCAAAATTGTCAGTACAATTACTGGCTTTGTGGTATCAGAAGTCTTTACCTATTTGAGGTTGCAAAGGTATTCTCCTGGTATTTTTTTTTTCAACACAGGGTTTCTCTTGTAGCCCTGGCTGTCCTGGAGCTCACTCTGTAGACCAAGATGGCCTCGAACTCAGAAATCTGCCTGCCTCTGCCTCCCAGAGGGAGGGATTACAGGTGTGCGCCACCACCGCCTGGCATTCTCCTGATTTTTACTAGAACTTTGGCTTCTGTCTTAGGGTTTATATTGCTGTGACGGAATACCATGACAAAAAGCAAGTTGGGGAGGAAAGAGTTTATTCATCTTCTACCTCCACATTGTTGTTCATCACAGAAGGAAGCCAGGGCAGAAACACACAGGGCAGGACCCTGGAGGCAGGGGCTGCTGCAGAGTCATGGAGGGACGCTGCTTCCTGGCTTGCTCCCTATGGCCTGCTCGGCCTGCTCTCTTATAGAACCCAGGACCATTGGCCTAGGGATGACTCCACCCACAGAGCGGGGCCCTCCCTCTAATTGAGAATATACCTTACAGCTGCATCTCATGGAGGCATGTCCTCAACTGAGGCTCCTTCCTTTCCCAGGAGTCTAGCTTGTGTCAGGTTGACACACACCAGCCAATACAGCTTCCATGTGAGTCTGGGTCTGTCTCAGACGAAGTCACATGTGTAGGGGACTGGTGCTGTTATCTGGTTCTGTCTCCCTTTCTTAGTATCACTGCGGCTGAGTGAGTTTCTGGACACTGGCTACATGGCGTGTGTGTCCCCGTGCTCCTGACTTGGATGTGAGCCTTCCTCTTTCTCTACAGTCTCTGGAAACGGCTGTGTGTCTATCTATAGGGGCAGTGAGCGCTCAGACAGGGCAGCTGTGGAGGGGAAAGATGGAGAGGAACAAAACTGTGTGGGGTGCCAGGAGGCCTGCTGGGGCTCAGAGCAGAGCTCAGCAGGTAGCCCTTCTCTCCAGTGCATGGATGTGTCTGTGACTGTGTTGTCTCGCCAGAAACTCTGACATTTTATTGTTGGCCTTTTATTTTCACACCTAACCTGTGCTATTTTTATTTAATTAATTAATTGATTGATTTTTTTTTTATGTGTGTGAGTAAACCATTGCTCTCTTCAGACACACCAGAAGAGGGCATCAGATCCCATTAGAGATGGTTGTGAGCCGCCGTGTGGACGCTGGGAATTGAACCTAGGACCTCTGGAAGAGCAGTCAGTGCCCTTAACCGCTGAGCCATCTCTCCAGCCCCGGGCTATTTTTATTTGTTTTTCATTTCATCGTAATACGGCAGCGATACCCTGGAGGATGTTTAGTGCTGCCTTAACCGTGGTCCCTGGATATCCCATTACCGGCTTGAGCCTCATCTTGTGGGCTGTCCCATCAGAACTGAGAACTGCATAGCATCAAGAATGGCCATTTCTTACCCCCAGGCTAGAGGCCGGAAGTGCTGGTCGTTGTCAGAGGGCTGTGAGGGTGTGTGTGCCGTGAGGAGGTGTGTGCTCCCGCCTGCCTCTTTGCCTCTGGCTGGTTTCATTTCCCTGTCTTACAGCGTACCACACTGAATGTCTACACTGTGGGAATGTCCATTCCTTTTTTCCTTACTTTTACATGTAGGTGTACATATGTGTGTGTTTGTGTGTGTGTGTGTGTGTGTATGTGTATGTGCATTCCCATCTGATTTGTAAGGTTAGATGTGTCTGAATCACATCGTGTATCCTCTTGTGTTAGGAGTTACCATACTCCAAGGGGCCTTGTCTCTTAATAAATCACATCCTGAGACACTGGGGAGGTTTAGACTTCCAACAGAAGAACCTAGAGGGGTATAGTTCACCTAGCATAATGGCTATTATAGAGTTGTCCCTCTTTCTGCAGTGGGACAGTTAGGGGATTTCTGGTGGTTTGCTGTCATTTCCTGTTAGCAGAGAGGCCGAGACACCTTTAGGAAGTTCAGAAATCAATTGAGGTGTATGTTTAAAGACTATCCAGAGATGTCATGAGGCTTCTAAGGAGGGCAGCTGGAGGGACAGGCTCCCCTGTGTGGAGAGGGGGGACTCAGCTGTGGTGGTTCTGTCATTAACAACAGCCTGTTAACCAGTTAAATACAACTGGCCACATGGGGCTTGGGGCGAGGGGTGGTGACCCGGTGACTTCTGGGATGCATGTGTTTGTTCCAGGCGGGGTGTAAGCCCTGCATTATTGGGTTGGTAGAAATTAGTTTGTTTCTAGCCAAGGTGTGCCACCAAGGCAGCATCCTGTCGCCTCTCTCTTTACTCTCTCGAACCCGAGGCTAGCCAGACATTGTGCCTGGCTATCTGGGCTGCGCAGAGTCATTTGTTCTTTGAAACTTGCCTTTGCAAGGAGGCTGTGGTTATGTACTGTGTGAGGGAAGCACGGGGTCCCTGACAAAACCTTTCTTTCTAATCCCAGATATCCAGCTTCTCTTCGACAACGCTAAGTGTGACAGCAGTGTCATCAAGGATCTCCTCGGGGTCAAGACCTACATGCGGGACAGGGACATAGGCCTCTTCCTGAGCACCATCGAGAGGCGGCTGGTGCAGCTCCTCACCGTGCAGGCCTTCCTGGAGGTCCAGGTGGGCAGGCAGGGGCTTGGGTGTTGGCGGCGAACTTGGCCAGGCCTGCAATAACTCTAGGCTCCCACCCTCTCAGAACCACGTCCCTTTGGCTGATGCTGCACTTCTGGCACTGGGCCAGAGCCTACGGGAACCCCCAAAGAAGACCACGCCACTGAAGCCTCCTGATACCATGTGAGGCTTGGGCTGACCCTCCCTGGGACAGACAAAAGGGGTGGGGTGGAGGGCATGGGTGTGGCTTTCGGATGTGGCCTTCTTGGGCACAAGGGGTGAAGTGGGGGCTCGCAGGGAGGCGGGAGTAGAGTGGGAAGAAGGGGTGCTGGTACTCCAAGGGGAGGGGGAGGATCAGGAGAGCTGGGATCTGTGCGTGAGGCAGGGCTATGACACCAGGCCTTCCACCTCTCCCCCACCTGAGGGAGGACTCCTCAGGGGCTGTGATCAAAGAGGACTACCCTATGAGCAAGGAGGAGCTGCTGAGTCATGTCATGAAGTCGGTGAGAGTGGCGGGCGCCCCTGGGTCCGGTCCGGGGTGGGGGAAGGACTTCCAAACCTGTCAGGACCCTCATGTCGCCCACTTCCAGCTGCAGGTCCAGGACGACGAGGAGGAGTCCCAAAAGAAGCTGGACAGCAGCCCAAGCCTGACTCTCTCCAGCCCACAGATCTCCCTGGCCACCACCGGCCCCATACATTCGAGGAGAACCAGTACAGTCCCTGAGTCCATCCTGAGCCACAAGACGGCCCGAGGCCGTGGCACTGGCTCCGTAAGCCATGTCACCTTTGGGGACTCTGCCTCTGCTGTAGGCCCTGTGACCTTGGCTTCGGCCAGCGCCAGTGGAATGCCTGTGTCCAGCCGGGGCTCTCAGGGGGGCCGTGGGGGCTTCAAGCACACCAGCTCCAGCAGCTACCTGGGGTCCACTGGCTACCTAGAGACCAGCAGAGGCCGAGAGAGCATAGCAGGCGGCCTTCACAGCCAAAGCATGGGATCGGAGTTGAGTCGAGGCCTCAGTTCCAGCAGTGGCCACGCATCCAGCGCTGTCCCCGCCTCCAGGCCTAGTTCCTCTACTAGCAAGGACTCGAGGGGCTACAACTAGGGCCGTAGGTCCCTTCCTGCCTCAACTCTTGGCAGGTTTTCTAGTTTCTGCCCTGCTCCTCCCCAGAAACTCCTTTCCAATCCCCAAAAGCCCAGGCCTCTTCAGTTTTCTTCCGTCTCTTCCCATCTCTCCCCATCGTTGCCGCCTCTGCCCTGGCCTTGCCTCTGTTCTCCTCCTTGCCCCCGGCCCCCTCCTCCTCATCTCTCTTCCGCACTTCCCTTCATCTGATGTCTCTGTCTCCTAACTGGATTACCCTCCTTTGACTAGGTGAACTGTAACAATAGGAAATAAAGGTCAGAGCCCTGTTTTTCCAAGCCTGGTTCCTACAAGTGTGTTGAGACATGGCTTCATCTGTTTCCAGATCAGAGAAAAATTTGTGAGCCCATCCCTATATCTGCCCACCCCCGAGTGCGTTCATGTATGCATTAATCCATCTGCTGGGGTCTCGAATCACTGCACAAACTGCCCAGATACCAATTTCAGTCAAATAGGGCTGGTTCACTGAAGACACACCCCAAGATCAGGGATGCAGTATAAACTCAGGAGCTAAACTGTGACCACCAGCCAGAATTCTACAGAGCTTTTAAGCCAGAGGTCCACAAATATCTGTGCCAACTGATTCCACTAATAAGGACTTGGGGATAGGGAACTTCCTTAGAAACAAGTGTTTGTTGTCCATAAATCCTGTTCTCGTTGCTTGGGTTATTTACCTTTGGGGCGGGACTTGGCTTGCCTAACATTCACATCTTAACTTGCCAACCAGGATGTATATGTGTCTTTCTGTCAAGTTCCCAGGGAGGTCTTGGGAATTTAGACTTTATTCGACCCCTACTCAAAATAGAAGTTTTACTCCAAATAGCTTTTTATATTGGTGCAGGTGTCTCTCTAATCTTGGGGTTCATCCCAGGGGCAGCTTATAGAAGCAAACCTATAAAAGATCATAAGTAGGTGCAGAAAGTGCCACTGGGCTGTTGGTTCAGGTCCTTGCTTATTGTGGCTAACTATACAAAGCAGTTCTGACTAACTTCTATTGTGACTGGTTTCGAAGAACACCAAAGCACAGAACATAACAGAATCTGCAATCTTCTCGGGCATGAGAGAGTTTCCTGATAACATTAGTAATCCTTCAAAGGGCTGGCTAGACAGGCACCAGTTACCTAGGCCTCAACACACCTGTCTTAGTCAGGTTTTCTATTCCTGCACAAACATCATGATCAAGAAGCAAGTTGGGGAGGAAAGGGTTTATTCAACTTACACTTCCACATTGCTGTTTATCACCAAAGGAAGTCAGGACTGGAACTCAAGCAGGTCAGGAAGCAGGAGCTGTTGCAGAGGCCATGGGAGGGATGTTTCTTACTGGCTTGCTTCCCCTGGCTTGCTCAGCATGCTTTCTTATAGAACCCAAGAGCACCAGCCCAGGGATGGCACCACCCACAAGGGGCCCTCCTCCCTGATCACTAATTGAGAAAATGCCCCACAGCTGGATCTCGTGGAGGCATTGCCTCACCTGAAGCTATTTTGTGATAAGTCCAGCCTGTGTCAAATTGACACGCAACACCAGCCAGTAGAACACCTATCCATTTCTGCTTTGCTGGCATCTGTATTAGGACAAGCTGGGTTATGCTGCGGTAGCAAACACCCTCGGCACCCGACTCCCTTGTAGCCAGGTTTCTCTTGCTCCAGTAATTTTGCTTCTTTGTGGGTTAGCTAAGGCCTCTATTCCTCACCATGCTCTTGTCCCAGGCAGACAGGACAACCTCAGCCTGGAGATGCAGTCCTGGGAAAGAGGAACTCTTGGAGCTTTTCATGGATCCAGTGGTCCCATCATGCACATTTCCAACAGAACAGGCTTTGGCAGGGGATGAGGATGGGGCTCTGGGCTTTGCAGACAACCCTGGCTGGCTTTGGATTTGACATGTGGCACAAGCTGGCCTTGATGATCCTCCTGCTTCCACCTCCCGAGAGCTGGGGTTACAGGTGGGCACCACCATGCCTACTTCATGCTCGATAGACAAGCACACCCCACCGGCTGAGCCATTGAGCTGTTGATTTTGTGTCCAGCATTAGCTGCAGTCAGGAGTGTCTCAGGCCTGTATGTTGAAGGTTTGGTTATCAGCCTAGGGCCATATTAGGAGAGGCTGGGACCTTGGGGAGGTGTGGCTAGATGGGAGGAAGTGAGATCACTTGGGAGGTAGAGGGTGGGGCAAGTGGGCCGTGCCGCCCGACAGAAGACCTGGTTAGGCTGAGTGAGCTCAGACCCCAGGAATCTCAGAGTCTTGTGGTCTACAGGAGGGGAGCCCTTCTCTACCCATTCCTGTCCCTGCTCTGGAACATGTAACCATGACACCCCACTGAGACGACCGTGGGCAGTCAGTCACGTATTGAACACCTAGAGTCCTTCCCCATGCAAATAGAGCATCTCTAACATCTCAATAGGAATCCCCTACCTCTAAGTCCTACCCACCGGACTCCTCATTCTTTATATAGTCTCTGTCCACATGGAGTCAGGCGCACAAGAGGATCTTCTGAGGAGCTGTTTTCTGAGCTGTAACACTTGGGGAAGAGTTCTCTCTCCTGAAGCATTCATCGTCAGGATGAATCACTTGGATGCACCTTGGCTGGCCAGGCTCACACACAGCTGCTGCCGCCTCCCCTCTGCCACTGGCACTGCTGCAGTAGCTGACGAGAGACCTGGGATCTCGGCTACCTGCCCTGTGAGGGCTACCCAAGCGGTCTCACTCCCAGCATTCCGGGCTGGATTAGAACCCTGTGGAACCTATTAATCACAGCTCCACTTCGCCCTCCAGATGTGCAGCAGATGGTAGGGATGTGCCTTTGAAGGAAATTGGGCCCCAGTGATTTCCCCTCTCAGAAAAGATTTTCCAGTCTCAGAGTTCCTGGACTCTCTGTGAGCTGCCTTGTTCCACACAGGCTCCCCCTGTGTTCCTCCTCATAAGCCTAAAGGCAGCAGGATCCGGTAACTGTGGGCAGACACTGTGGAGCAAAGTAAACCTGTTCTTATAAATCAGTTGTATTAGGTGATGTGTCACAGGTGCTTGGGTAGCTTGGGGCCATCAAACTCACCCTTCACCGGATACCTATCGTCACTGATAATTTCTTTTCTCCTCTACTCTCCTCTCCCCCCTCCCCTCTCCTTTCCCCCCCCCCCCCCTTCTCTCTCTCCCCTCCCCCCTCTCTTTTCTTTCTTTTGTCTTTTAAGACAGGGTCTCTCTGTGTATCCTTGGCTGTCCTGGAACTAACTATGTAGATCAGGCTGGCCTCTAACTTAGAGATACACCTGCCTCTGTCTCTCGAGTGTTGGGATTAAAGGCATGTGCCATCACTGCCTGGCAAGTTTTAATTTCTTAACCATATTTTATAGATTAATAAAACAAAAGCAAACAAAAGGATCCAAACCCTTGTGCTTCTCATATTGTCTACAAATACAATAATAGTTAGAAAATTATAAATTTACTTGTTTTTATAAACTTGACACAACCCTAGGCATCTCTGGAAAGAGGGAATATTGATAGACTTCTATAAGACTGTCCTAGCCGGGCAGGGGTGGCACACACCTTTAATCCCAGCACTTGGGAGGCAGAGGCAGGTGGATTTCTGTGTTTGAGGTCAGCCTGGTCTACAGAGTGAGTTCCAGGACAGCCAGGGCTACACAGAGAAACCCCTTCTTGGGGGGTGGGGAAGACTGTCCTGGGCTGGAGAGATGGCTTAGTGGTTAAGAGCACGATTGCTCTTCCAGAGGTCCTGAGTTCAATTCCTAGCAACCACATGATGGCTCACAATCATTGTTAATGGGATCCGATGCTCTCTTCTGGTGGGCTTGATTGAAGAAAGCAATAGTGTTCATATATACATGACTGTCCTGTAGCATTAATGGGTGCTAGGTCAGCATTCAGCTCACTGTGGACACGCGGTGCCGCCCCTGGGCAGGTGGTCCTGACCTGGATAAGAAAGCAGGCTGAGCATGACACAGGCTTCAGGGTGTCCTCTGTGGTCTCTGCTTCAGTTCCTGCTTGCAGGTTCCTACCTTGAGCTCCTGCCTTGACCTCTGTCAGTGACAGAGTGGGACCTAATTGTCGTAAGACCGTTCCTTCCCAGGTGGCTTTTGGTTATGGCCTTTATCACAATAGAAAAGTAAGACAACAAACTCTTGATCATCCACTTGGTTCCGTAAACTTGCTCAGTAAGAGGCAAAAGTCAAATGTTTTTTGTTCGCTTGTTGTTATTGCTTGGAGGGACCATTTGGAGATGTGATGAAACTGAAACTCTCAGTGCTGAAGAAGGCAGTCTGGAAGCACGCAAGAAGAAGCGTTATAAAAAGCCCTGAGCACGATCTAGGCTTAGCCTCTGGGGTCTACTTACGACTCACAGAAACGTTTACTTACGAACCTAAGTCAGGGCCTTGCTTCTGTAGCAAACACTGAAATGCAAACTATGGCAGTACAGACTAGTGAGTTCGTCACTGTATTACTGTATCACTGTGTATACTGTGTATTACTGTACACCATGACCGAGGCAACTCTTGTGAAAGAAAACATTTAACTGGGGGGGGGGGGCTTGCTTATAGTTTCAGAGATGAGTCCATTGTCACCGCGGTGGGGAGCATGGTGGCAGGCAGGCATGGTACTGGAGAAGGGGCTGAGAGTTCTACATCCTGGTCCAAAGGAGGAGAGAGACAGAGACAGAGACACAGAGAGACAAACAGAGAGACAGAAACACACAGACAGAGACCAAGAGACAAAGGGACAGAGACAGAGAGACTGACAGAGACACAGAGACAGAGAGAGATAGAGACAGAGAGATACATAAAGACAGAGACAGACAAAGACAGAGACCGAGAAGAGACAGTGAGACACAGAGACAAACACAGAGACACAGAGAGACAGAGACAGGGAGATAGACAGAGACATAGAGACAGAGAGACAGGGAAACAGCGAGAGATAGGAGAGAGACGGAGACAGAGAGGAGAGCAGGGACAGGCTGGACACTGGGCCTACCCCCAATAACACATCACCTCAACAAGGCCGCACGTCACTCTTTGATGACTAGTCATTCAAATATATGCTTCTGTGGGGACCATTCTTCCTCAAACCGTCACACTCAGGCTGCGTGGACCACATGGCGACCATGGCTGCTTGACAGTGCTCAGGCACATTGACACGGAGGCTCACAGTTCTCCGGCCACCTTCCCCCTCATCTTTGGTGACTCTCACAATGCATTATGGGAGTCTCCTTATGCTTTTAACCTCTGGGGGTTTGTGTGTGAGCATCGGTAGAGGATGTAGATAAATACACAGTGTCAACCTCTCTAAACAAAATAAGTCTTTGGAAAAAAATCTCCACCATGGGGAAACGTAGACTGCGATAGCACTGCCTACTCCTACCCAAAAATCCCCTTCGTGCCCCTTGTTTGAACCAAGAATAGAGAAGTTAAAGCTGTATGGTCCTAGAAACTCTGAGGCACTTATAGCTGGTCCCAAGGACGAAAGCACACAAACCAGAGAAGCAGTGAGCTCAGGCCCAGAGCCTGAGGCCTGGCAGCTGAGGGCTAGAAGTCAGTCAATTACTGTGCCTCAGGGCCTTCAGTTGATTCCCTGGGTATGTGGCTTACAGGGCGAATGGCAGAACCTGGTACGGCCCAGGAGAAGCAGATTCTGTTAAGAAGTGAGACTGCTTGACCCCCTTTGCCATACACAGGGTCACACCTTGAAGGAACTAGGATGCTATGGCGTGAGGGAAGACGAGTGAGGTGCCGGGACCTTCCCTTGGGGAGCTTATGAGGAGAACACGTCCACACAGGAAGACTAAGGCACACAGGACACAGTTAGGAAACAGCTCAGTGCTTACTACACCACGCGGGACAGACCCTGCATCGTGCCCCTTGAGGAATGAGATGTGCCCTCGTGTTTGCTGCTCAGGACTCAGTGTCCAGCATGTCCTGACCACGAGGGCCGGAGGGAGTGCAAGGGGCGCTGAGCGAGGTCGTCCAACCTTAGGACAAAATGCCTAGAAGTTTGCTAAACCTTTTGCTTTTGCTTCAAAGAAAAATACTGTAATGCAGTTGATTCTCTTTCTCATTCTGGACATCGAACAATGAGGCCTCAGTGGGTTAAAAACGGTCTAAAAAGGCGATACGCCTCCTGGAATCATTCCGTCTGCTTTCGACATTGCCTGTGATTGAGCTACTCTGCAAATATGGGGCATAAAGGGTGTAGCCTATTTTTCAATACACACAGCCCTCCCGATTCACCCTCAGATCATGTTGATCTTCTTCCTGGGACGCCTCCACACCTGAACCCTCCTGGGGCTGAACCTTAGTACTCAGAGAGCAAAACTTTTGTGTTTTGAGGGAGATGTTGGGACCATCTTGCTATTAGGCCCCTTGTTGCTCAAGTCAGTGTGTTTCATCCGTTCCCAGAGAGCAGCAAGGGCAGAAAGAAAAGGAAGCGACCCGTGTCTGTTTCTGGCAGTTCTCAGAGACTTGTAAATTCTGTACTCTTGCTTAGCGATGGTCATGAGCTCCGCTCACCACTGTATGGGGGACACTGGGAAATTCATTTACAGATGTTAGCCCATGCTGAGACATATGCATGAGTCTACAGGAAATAAATGGCATGAAGGGACAATGACAGTCCCACAGAAAGGACCAGTCACATCGTCCCAGAATAAAAGCAGGGGCGAGCACCCATAGTCAGTGCTGCAGAGAGACCAGGAACTTTGAACACACAGTGCCCGCCAATTGCCCTTTTTACTGAACTGACAAAAAAATGTATCTGGAGCGAGGGGGTGTCACCTGGCAGGGGGGCTGCTGCACGCATGGGAGGAGACTTGTAGGTTCACATAGCCGGATTGAAAGGGTGCACGGAGAGGAATTGGCATCGCATAGTATTTAAGTAGAGAAGAAATTGGGAAAATCATGACTGTTGACTGAATATTGAATATCACGAATATCGATATGGCCGCAGCGGTTGTTGACAGTGTCTCAGTTACATTGTGCACTCATTGTGTATGATGAGTGAGGAGCCAAAGCCCTTCCATATGACAAGGACTCATGGCCTCTCTCAGGTGTGGCCCACATGTGACTTCAGGGATCCGTGTTTAGAGACTTTGTCTGGTGGTCGATGTCCCAGGACGAGGGAGGCTGAGATGGGAGAACCACTTGGGCCTAGGAGTTCTAGGTCAGCATGGGCAATGGAGGAGAGCCTATGTTGAAAAGCAATCTTTCTTTTACGCCCTAGTGTAGTGGAAGCTTAAGGGTTATTTGGAGACTCGGTTGTGCTGGATGCTGTCTCGCTGGAACAAACATGGAGTATTGTCCTGAAGTGGACACAGGTGAAAGGCTGAGGCAGGCTCATGTAGAAATGTTTTGCTGAAGCAGACACAGGAGAGAGGATGTCCTGCTAAAGCAAGCACGTGAAAGGACACGTGATGAAGGATTCTTCACCAACACCACACATGTATTGGTCCGCCTTACATTGCGTAGTTGAGCTGCATTTGTCGGGGACTCCACAGAGAGAAACACCAAAAACCGTTTGGTGGTGTGCTGTGGCTTCTTGCTGCTTTTGAGGACTCAGGCTGATTGGCAGAGTGATGTCAGCTGAGACAGACACGTGTGCTGAGACAAGACCCGTGGAGGTCATGTGATGTTTGGAGGGAGTATAAATAGACCCAACAGACTGTGACGGAGGCTGAGCTTGGCTTGCTTGCATAGCTAAACCTGGCTGGTTTTGAGTCTTGACTGATCTTCCCTCTGTCAAGAGAGGCACAATGGAAAACTCCTGGCATGCCTCCTGGTCCCTCCTGCTGACTTGTGCTGAGGCTGAGGCCTGGCTGTCTCAGCTAGGTAATGTCACCACTGCTGATTCATTTTTACTATCCTGACACTACTCAACTGGACTGCTGGTGCATCTGTGAAGTGTCTTTGACCAGATAGAGCTCCTGCTGCTGGCCTGTGAACTGAACTGTGGATTTCCTGACAACGCAGATGGGATTGGCTCCGAAGAACCATTTCTAAACAGGTTCACTTCCTCAGTATCCTTTCTTTCCCACTATCTCTGGTGGGTGGTGGGCTAGAAGGGAGGTCAAAGCGTTTAAGAACCATCATTAACAGTAGGTTCTGGAAAATTCGGTTCTACTCTAGTCCCACGGTGAGTGTGCAGTGAGCTCTTCCAAGTTGTCCGGTACAATGGAGGCACTCCACGCTGCTCAGATTCACGACTTCCTCTTCAGTGTGAAGACAGGTGTCTCCTCAAAATGGTGAAGATAGAAAGCTTTAAACCGCCTCTGTGGCCACATTTCTGACAGTCCCATCCCAGACATTGGGATGGGACTGTTGGCAGTTTGGCCATAGGAGGTCACAAGTGAGGGGCAGGGCTTACTAAGAAATGGTTCTCTAAGGTCAAGGGCACGGCCAGTCTAGGCCCATGGGAGAAAGTGACAGGGCAGGAAGCCCAGGCTGTAGGAGTGGAGCAGGCCCTCGCCTCTTCCCAGGCCACACATTCGAGACCCTCACTGAAGTGACACAAAGCACACAGGAAAGGACTTAAAAGCGCACAGCGAAGCCTGGAGGTGATCTCCTGTCATCTCAGTACTTGGGAGGTGGGAGCAGGAAGACGGAGCAGTGGAGGTCATCTCAGGAAAAGATGGTTTCAACCTAGAGTTACTAAGCACACCAAAGTATTGCACTGCCATTGGTTCTACATCATAGCTCCAGGAGAGTTGTCCTCAAGGAACTCTCTTAATTGTGAAGTAATCCTCCCTGTTTCTTACCCTGCTTCAGCCCTGGGAAACCACAAGTCTTCTTTTTTGTACCTTGGATTTGTCTAGTGTTCTGCACAAACAGAATATGACATGCTGAACCGTCAGCATCATCGAAGGCACTGCCCTTTCTTTTTTGTGGCTAAATACTATTCCACATTATGGACGTACCATAGTCTCTGTACACTCTCTGACAGACATTTGGATTGTGTGATAGTCTGAATTAGAATGTCTCCAAAGGCTCATGTGGATTAGGGGCATGGATTTGCAGGCATATCTTTAGGGGATTGTCTCGATGAGTGGGAGGATCTGCCCACTGTGGGTGGCACTACTTCCTGAGAAGAGGATCCAGGGTTGCATAAGCGTGAAAAGGTGAGTCGACCTCAGACATGCATTGGTTCGTTGCTCTCTGCTCGTGGCTGTGGGCACGATGTGACAGTCACTTCAGGTACCTGCTGCCCCGATGGACTGTAATCTAGAACTGTGGACCAAGCAAACTCTATCTTAAGTCAGTTTTGTTAGGGTATGTTATCACAGTAACAGGAGAAAAAACTAAGACAGTAAGTGACTAGTCTACATTATGGATATACCATATTCTTTGTTTACTCACTGATGGACACTTGGGTTGTGTGATAGTTTGAATGAGAATGGTCCCCAAATGCTCACATGGATTAGGAGGTGTGGCTTTGTGGGCACATCTATAGAAAGTACACATGGCCATCCCATAATAATGATACTACTACTACTAACAATAACAACTATTATTACTACTACTATTATTATTATTAGCATTGCTATTGTTGTTGTTGTTGTTGTTGTTACATTATTGGGATTGTGCCGACCACTTCCCAGGCAGCCAGAGGACAGCTTCAGTTCTTGAAATAACCCCACAAAGTCTAACCAGCTGCCAGCTGTGGAGACACCGAGGAGTCAAGGAGTAACCAAGAGAAGAGGCCGAAACTGGAGCGAGCGACTGTTATAAGGACTTGCCAACCGAACCCTGTGTCACAGGAGTGAGTTTTCAGTGATAAGAGTGAACACGCCTTCGCCCAAGCTGAACAGAGTTGGTGCATCTCACAGTCACATCGAGGAAATTTGGAATATCCTAAAAGTTATTCAGAATTTTAAAATGTTACAGATTTTCTTGGAGGCCTCAGAATGAAGCTAACTTTTAGAGGCAGGTCTCAGTATGTCGTCTCAACTGTTCTGGAATGTGCTACGGAGCCCCGGGTTTGCCTCACCTGTCTTTG